>NW_027286985.1:68821551-69006551 GCF_022747635.1 Hetaerina americana | reverse complement strand
TTTCATGGCATTTTACAATTATATCGCAAATTAATTACGCCGATAATTAACTTTCATTCCATTTCGCACTCTAAAAGGTTATATCCTAAATGTACTGCAAAATTACATTTTTTATTTTTTACTCGCATTGAAAAAAAGTAAAAATAATGCCACAAAAAAACATTATTGCACGTGTATTTTCAACTACTCGTTCATTAGCATTAAAACATTTAAGTAGTAAATACTTTTCTATAGGGTGGAAAGTGAGTTGAAAATGATTTCATAATGTACCAATCCCATTAATTTGAATAATGATAATGAGCTTTGACTTAATTTACGAAGAAACAAGTGGCACAGGTCTGGAAAATTTACGCACTTCAGCCGGCGAGGCACGGAACTATATTCATATAAAATTCATATAACCACCCGAGAAAGAAAGACAATTCTTTCGGTTCTTTGAAAAAATATAGAAAAATTTAAACGCGAACATTACCTGCATATTAACTTGCAGAAACAAATGGGTTTCTACTCATTGCAAGACACCATGCGCTTATTAATGCGTGAAGAGAGGTTCAACCAAGTTTTGCATAGGATTTCCTTCTGACAGCAAAATAAATAACAACGTGGACGATTAGCAATTGAAACATCACGAACAGATGTGATAAAAGCATCAAAATATTCAGAGCAATAACAATAAAAAAATTCACATTCCGGCAGCTTTATGCCCACATCAATTTTCATAAAACCACGCTTGTTACCAAAAGATAAAGGTAAATTTTCGGAATGACAGAAAGGATGTATTTTAACAAGGAGAATATTTGATCCCCTCCCGAGAGGTCCCGCCTGCAACAGTTGGTTTTGTTCCACTCCCCGGCGTTCATTGGATGATGGATCGGTGTTCGCAAAAAACTGGAGCGGGCCAGTGCTACATGTTTTTAAGTTTGTTAAACCTCCTTGTCGACGAAATCCATGGCCTTCAAGGCTGTTGTAACTGTCGGACAAGCTCTAAATACGGATGCAAACACCTTGAAACGTCTTCTCTGCAGCTTCAGTTCTACGACTAAGAGACGTAATAATTGACGGGGGTGAGATAGAGACGTAGTATCGAATTAAGGTCTCCGTTAAACCTGCCAAAACACATGGGAACAAAACTCGGGAGTCTCTGAAACCCGGCCCATCTACGTAACCCAACCTTGCGATTCAATACCCGTAGGCACTCCAACGGGTAGTGAATGGCTAGACCCCCCTCCATCACCAGGCGGACCAGACCTTCCACGGGAACTCACGTTGGAGAGATGAACGTGCCATCCTCGTTTACAAACTTTCGTTCTCGGATGCCACCTTCTCTCCCTGGGGGATCTTCTCCACTCGGGCCGGCGAAAGGTCCACCGCGTTCGCCACCACCGCTAAGTGCGGCGGTGCCACCAACCCTTTTCGGGGGGCTTGGCCGCAAACCCGGGGCTGCTCAGAATAGACCTGCGAGTAGGTAGCGCAGCATCAACTCCTTGTTCCGACATGCGGTCTGCTTCGCTCTCGGACGAAGCGATTTTTATCGCCGATTCGTGTCTCCTCTCCTATCAAAGAGATAGAAACCGTGGAGTAAAAACTTTTTCGAGATTTCGAACTTCGGTGTAATTACCGATTCTCCACTCGCTTCAGGTCAGCTGTCACGCTAGACAAAGTTCGCTGCTATCGAGACGTTGGCTCGAAAGATAGAAGAATGCTATAAAGCAGTCGACTTTACCCTTATCACGTCGGACGCAATTTACTTTTGGCAATAATACACACACCTGAAAAAGAAAATAATTCAAAACTTCTAATGATGACTGCAGATTCACATTTCTCTTCCTAAACAGAATTTTAATCCCTCATATAATTAACCGGCTAAAAGCTATGATCCGGACGTTGAGAGCAATTTCAGTTATAACCTAGAACCCTAAACTAGACGAATGGCTCCCGATAGCTAAAAATCGATGAACTTAGGAAACTATGCAATAGCCGATGTAAGGGTGCGTTCCTTTTGTTGGGGATATACCTTGCCTCAATTTGAAATCATTTACCCGGAATATTTTTTAAAGAGATTGGGGTCACTTCATCACATTCCAAGTTTCATTATTATACCGCTTTCACAAAATATGTAACTAATTTGCTTATTATGGCGTCCCGCACAATATTAAGATGCATTGGTCGATAAGGATGAAAGGATGACACGTGATTGTGTCAATAGAAAACGTCGCCCACAAGATGACGGAATATCTGGCCACGGTGGCACTGGAATAAAATAATAAAGGAAGGTCTTCAATTATCGCCATGATGGACCGAGGGCTTTTGGATATCCTGGGATGTTTATTTGGATCGAATACACTCACAAGGGGAAATTTCGCTTGGAATGCATTCGCTCGCTCTATATACATCGTCGAATCAAAGAGCAAAGGGAAAAAACTCGGATCGAAGCCGAATTCTCGGAGAAATAAATGAAAAAACAGAAAAAATGACAAATGATCACATTCTGAATAATTGAGTAAAGTACTAAAAGTAAAAAATAATCAATTTGAGATATCTATATAGCGAAATTTTCATTGTGTATGCTATCATTTGATGACTCCCTACCCGACACTTAAAATGATGCAATTTAAAATGAAAGTACTAATAATTTGGCAAATAATATTTTAAAAGGGTAATGGAGTTGATAGTGGCAACCTTTAAAGAAGAGGAGACAATTGGAAGCGAAGTGGAGGCGATATCTTAACGGCTCGGAAACTAGGTAATCGAGGCACTAGGTTAACAGTAGGTAGATTTGGACGCATTTAAGATGTAGACTTTGGGGATGAATAATAAGTGAAATAGACTTCAAGAAATACAAACAAGGAACTTTGAGGCATGGTGGGGGCGGAGAAAACGATTTTGGAGGAAATTCAAAGAAAGAAGTAAACGTTATGCAAGAAAATATTGAGAGACAATAGAACTTTCAAGACTGTGGTAATGGAGAGAAGTCAAGACAAACGAGTTAAGGGTAGGAAAATGCCAGGCATGTTGTACTGAATGAAGGGAGGATGGAAGTATGTGCAGTTAGAGAATGATTAGTTATAATGCAAAATTTTTATGAATAATTATGGTCCTGTAAAGTGCGGCCTAGTAGTGCAGCAGTGCTTAGGCAGTAAAAACCTAAATTGAAGGGAAGACTGCAACTAAATCTACTCAATACCCCGCAAGCTGCCGCAAGGGCGTGTGGCGAGGGGTGTCAGGGCACCACCCGTAATTAAGAAAGAAAAAAAACCGCATGCAAAAGCCACAAATTTATGCTTACCGTTTCTAATAACTTTTTCTGAAATTAATGGTTCAGCGAATTGTCATTTTTCGATTTAACCCGATTGGAGACCGAAGAACTCTTCATCCATACATCAAAAATACTTTCCTGGTGGTCTCCTTCAGAACATTTCTGTCCTTACGCTCCGAGCGATTAGGCTATTTCGTCGACTGGTTATGCCCATTAGAACAGATCGGCGTTTACGGTAGGAATACATTGAACAATGAATGACATTTCACTCACTTCCGATCGATCATTTCCGTAGCAGACGCCCTGGAATGCAATTATATCCCCGGTTTGCGGACCACTTATCGAATCAAACCTTCCCCCGTGAAATTAGTTCCGCGCTCAGCCACCGCGATTGTTTTCCTCTCGAGTTTGAGAGAACACTCTGTTACGAATGCGATCCTTCTAAATGCAAAATAAATGATTCCTCGCTACATTCCTTCTTCCGTAATGCGACGTGGAGGAGCGGAAATTATCTGGAGAGAAAAAAAACTAGAGAGCGACTCACAGGAAATATAGCACGCGGTCATGGGTCAGCTACGGTATTGTGTCGGACGGCTATAGCTGCCCTAATTGCTGAGGAAGCCGTCAGCGAAAAGCTAAGCTCTTCCGTAGTTGAATGGCAAGAATAATTGATCGGCGACAAGCAAATAATTGACTGTCCGAACACGTGGAATTTGGATGTAGACAAGTAAGGGGGACAAATAATAAATCCGAAATTTAGTTTTACCTTCGGAAGGAAGCACGCCAAGAACGATGACAAGCGAGTCAGCCATCACCAGTGATTAATTAGTTTCATTCGATTATAGTGTCCGAATCCCATAATTGGCGACTTTCACGAACAGAATTAGTGAGGCCAGTTGCGACCACATTCTAGTTATTTTCACTAACTTAGTTCCACTGGGTTATTTGTACTAAAATATTATTGGCGATCATTGGGGATATGTTTTTCTGTGATTGCAAGTTATCATACATCATCTGATAATTTATTTCCCATTATCTTCTTCTCTTAATAAGCATTTGAATATCAAGAGGATACAATAACCGTTTTTAACTAGCTTCGTTTAAATAAATTCATTGAACAGCCGGTATAAGCGGCTTTCTTTACTGAAGATTTGATGGATTTGATGGCTGTATTGTGAACTGGAACTTTAATATCGTGAGGCGAAAAATGTATAGATTCCATAGAAAGAGCTCATGAATTCAACTAGCCATACTTGAACAATGAATGTAAGCCTTCGAGATATCAGGTCATATTAAAAAAACTCATTTAAGATTAGAAGAAGCTAATAATGGGAAAAATAATCTCAAAAATTATATAAAAAATATATTTTCAGTTAGAGATGAATAATATAACGAAAATTACCAGTTCGCAAACGCCCAATCCAATGCTAAATGTTTCCTCCATTTCGCCTAACCATGTGGTTAAATCTGACACATATATATATATATATATATATATATATATATATATTTGTTTATAAAATTATCACATATAGTAAAACTTTCATCAGATTTTCGATGCATGGAAAAACAAAAATATAGCATTTGGCCCACATACTGATTTTTTGTTTTTTTTAATTGAAAGCATTTAGCAAATGGTAAAATATTTGAAAGGATAAGAGGGAGAGAAGCAATGCTTCTGGGTGACAGAAAGAAAAGGAGGGACTAGGGTCACATGAACCCGATCGAGGGTTAGTTATGCGTTCACGCTCTCCGGGCCCAGTGCCCCAGATTAAAACTTCACATTCCAAATATTCCTCATTCAGCAGTCTTCAGAGATTTCGGTGGCATTAAAATGAATCCCAGGAGACCAATTTTCGCGCACGGTGACTGAATCGCAATTGAAGGCGGGCTCAATGGCATGCTAGCCATCTGAATTGCCAAATCGTACTCTGAACGCGAGAGTCCCGAGGGTGTAGATTTCGACGGGAGTCCCGAAAACTTTGGACCGAACGAAGGCGTAACATTCGCTCGACCATGCAGGCAACGTGATATAAGCCACTGGGCCGGTTCATCACCTGGGACGTTTTGCCTTCATATATTTGAACTTCATTTCTAAACTCCCCAACGTATTACGCAGGGACATTGCAAACAAAGAAATGCTCCTAGTTAGGATAATGTCCTAACGTCCTAAGACCAGTTTTTCCTCTTGCTGTCCATACATGACAGAAAGACACAGCATACTCGAAAATTTAAATCGCTTCAATGTTTTTTATCTTTATATGGTAACCTACAGCTTAATGTGGATTTTGAATTGACGTTGAAACAACATCATTACCTTGGCGTAAGAAGAAACAACTTGGAAATCACCTAAATGATTGGCTCTTCAATTCCGCAAACTTCCTTCCTCCTTTCATTCAGTCCAACATGCTTATCCTATCCCTACCCCTATGAGTTAAATGGAAGAAGGGACCATTAGGTCTCAATTTCGCCCAAATAAAGACATTTATCTATCTATCTACCCCTAACTCACTTGCCTAACTACCTCCACTCTATCACATATTTCAAAATACCATGGCCAATTGAAATTCTCGACATCTGTTTTTCCTAGATCTTTTTGATTTCTACCAACAATCCCTTTTCTCCCCAACAACACCTTGTACTTCCTCAACCATACTTGTACTGAAAGAAGTTGCTTTACTATATTATTCGTGAGTGAGGGTCTCAAACGTTAACTAATGCAAATAATTTGGTTGAAAATTAATCCATTAGGACCAGACTTATTTAATGGCCTGTTTCTGCACAAGAAAAATTAAAACCGAAAACCATGTCATTACCTTAAGGAGTAAATGCGAGACGAAGCAGACAGGATGCCATCCCGAATTCTGCTCCGGCTGTGAACGCTTTCCAAAGTCACGTAACGTCTCCATTAAGTAAACGCAAAACGTTGTTTATAATTTGTTGGCCCGAGTCAACAGAGTTAATGTAATGTCATGTTAAATTGTCAATGAAATGTTAAAATAAAGACAAATGGAACAGATGATAGTTCATACTTAATTGCCCTGGGAAACAGACGTTCGTTCACACACACGCGAAATTTCTGGAGGAAACGCTATACTCTTCGAGCAAAGTTCAGCGGCTTTGAGCAATACATTCTCCGCAGCCAAAAACCTTCGCCGACTACATCACAAATTTCGTTTCATTTTTACAGTCTGCTACATCAGAAAAAATCGTTAAAAACAATGAATATCTGTTTTTGCTTGATATTTACCACTAGGGAACTCGCGATTGCAAAAATAAAACGCTTTGTGTTAGATCCTGAGACGGAGTAGAAAACGCGCTCTGATCGAGAAGACCATCATAATCAACATCATACATGAATGTGTGTATAGGAAAGGCCGTTCCCTCAACGCGCCATCTTGTTTATCTGGAATGCTCCCAGTTGCTATTGTCGCCGTGAAGGTATCTGGGAGAAACTGTAAGCAAATCTTAAATATTTAATTGAAGGAGGAACAGACCTAATGCTATAAAGGAAGAAACCGAATTATTGGGAACCATGAATCGGAAGCAAAAATATTCCTTTTCATTTTCTAGGTAAACAGCCAAAAAATCTACAAAATTCCTTGAAAAAAATCAGAGTACAAATTCAAGGGAAAAGGATGAAGTATGCCGAGATTTGCAGACGACGGACACAACTATACAGCGTACTATATACGATAGGGAACCATCCATGTGAGTAAACAAATTTCCTCTTCCTAGGACCGATATTTCATCAGAACACATTTTGAGGGAAACAATTTCATTACGACTTAACTCAATACTGATTTATTATAACTATCACATCACTGCTAGTAATATAATGCATTTAGTACGACTCAGACGAGGATATCAATTTATAAATCTCTGCTATTGTTTTTATCAAATACCTCACCGAAAATGGCCATCTTTGGCCGTTAATCAACGCTCATTATGGAGGCCATTAGTTTTGTCACATATTTCTTTACATAATAATAATAAAATCGACGAGCATTTTCATTTCCCCACAAATGGATGAGATAAAATTTCACCGAAAACAAAAAGATAATTAAAATAATATCAAATTTCGTTTACATATTCAAACCTGCCCAACAGCTAGAAGAAAAGCTTTGTATTTTACCCATGCTAAAAATGTAGACGAGATTCCACATAACGACGGAAGGAACTTTACATTACGTGCACTTAATTGCCTCAGACCACGGCACGCATCGTTAAAGTCACTCCAGTTATCTAAGGAGTGTAGCAGAGAATTTTTCCACACCAGGCTTGAAACATAAAAAATCAAATGTTTTTAAAAGGTCGATCATTGCGGGAGAAGTAGAATAATTCTAATAATAATTATTTGTACACCTCTCAGGATTAAAATTTCAAACATCGATAAAAATATGACCAAGCACAAGGTAAACTTTGTTTCCATTGCACCGTCGTAGCCTGTTACACTGATTCATAATCTTTCGTGGGAAAAATGGCAATAAAAATCCGCCTGTTCCATAGTTTACCACTTTTATTGTCATTATATTCTGTGCCATATAAACGATTTCTTTATATCTTTGCCTATTACAGGAATTGAAAATGTCCAGAGAAAATCCGTAAGATTTATTCAAAATTGCTGCGGGAAGAGTGTACTACGCTAGAGGATTTAGGTTGATAGATTCTCAATTCATTACGACAGCATGAATGACTAAGGATTTTGCAAAAATTACAAGACACCTAAGTTTTTCTGCAGCACCAAGGGAATTATTATGGTAACAAATTGTGTTAGTAGATTCGACCACCGAGATTAAATATGAAATAATAGACACCATTACCAATAAATTCAAATCCTCGCTCTTCCGTCATACGAAACACATTCAAAACAAAATCTAACAACAGCATACGAAAATAAGAACCAAAATTTAATGATTTAGTCTAACACAATAATAGCCCGTGATATACGAAGGCATATATGTGTACATGTGTAAAAGTGCTTTTGAAGATTAGCCAACATATTATCAAATGCATGCACAGCTGGTGCCCTAAAACCCCTCGACACTGGTCCATTCGGTGACCAGTAGGGTTTTGTGTATATAAAGATGATACAACAGTAGGAAGGGGCTAGTTATACTTTCATTCATGTGCTTAAAAAAGATATCCGCTTGCAAGTTAAGCAAGATACGTATTTCATGTATAATTTAACCTTCCGTCAGGGAGTGATTCCTAACCACGCTCATCTAATTACAGAAATACGTAGATGCATTAAAAAATGTGTTATAGCTAAATTTTACGAATGGAGCTCCTCTTCGCAAGACACGATGTAATTCAACCATAGAACTTACTTCATGAGAATCCCATATACTTGCATCACATCGTAAATGAGTCAAAACTGGTGAAAAGTAGCATTTAAGCATTTTTATTACGATTTAACAATTGTGTCAAATTTCCCCAACACCCTTTTAATAAATCATAATTTTCTACTACCTTGTCCAAGCATTTTTCTCCAAAATGAGGTTAAGAGTAAGAGTAAAACGCAAATACGTATAATAAAAGAAGGTAATCGAAATGTATTAAAATTATCGGATGAACGAATTGACGTGTCTCTGAGACAAAACACCCCATGCCAAAATTTCACTACGGTCGCTTACGCGATGAAGGAGATGGGCTCAATCTTCTGCGAAATATTTCCGTAATATTGACGAGTAATTCCGGGGGACCCTTCATAAAATGTGGACGCCCGGGGGCGAGCCGGGACGGCGTTCGGGGTTGTTCCACGTTACGCTCCGCACACCATACCCTCCCATTCCCCTTTGCATCGCTCACCCTTCCATATAAACAGCACTCGATCCCCCCTCCAACTCCGCCTAATCCGCCAACACTTCTCTCCCCACCCTTGGTGCTCACAAACGAACAAACACCAGGGAGATCGATAGCGAATCAATAATTCGATTTCTATAACCAATTCGAATAAATTTTACGTCAGCGGGCGTAAATTTGAGGTATTTAGTTTTGCAATTGAAAAAAAGTAGAAAAACGTCACCACCTCTGGGGAATGTATTGATTAAATATTCGCATTCGGAATATATTAGATGATTAAAACTACGTTGATTGAAATTTACAATGTAAGAAAGTACCAGACCTACAGGGTTCGTCCGGAAAATAAGTGTACTGACTCCTGGGCTGGGCGCGCCGCTCCAGGCGCACCGCTCTGACGGGCTGCGATTGGAGGGGGGTATGTTGGCAAGCGACGCTGAAAAAGGCAGTCGGCTCTGAGCTGTGGTGTAGTGAGGAGCTCTGTTAACGCGAACCTCCACGCTTCGACCCACGTCACGGAACGCGATGCCGAAGTTTTTGGAGCAGCGTTATTCCATCAAATTTGCGGTAAAGCTTGGGAAATCGTCTACCGAAACTGTCGGTATGATTAACCAGGCTTACGGGGAGTCAGCCATGTCCAGAAACATGATCTTTCGGTGGCACAAGATGTTCGTGGAGGGCAGAGAAGAGGTCGACGACGAGTCTTCGAGAGGTTCCCGATGATGCCTTCGCGGGAGCGTTCCAGGAATGGGAACGCCGCTGGAACAAGTGTATCGACTCACAAGGGTCCTATTTTGAGGAATATTAGCTTAAGATATGTAAAAGTGTAATAATTTTTTTTTTCCTGAGCTCAGTACACTTATTTTCCGGACGAACCCTGTATAACTATCAAGCAAAATAATCGCAAAAATAGAAGAATAACACATTAATCAATCAATCGTTCATATCATTAAAAAACATCGACTATCAACAAAGGTTAGAAACCCTATTTTAATAACCACCAAATAGGTTATATTTAAACTGAGAGAAACACCAACTAATATAAGCCATAAAACACGGTAAAAATAAAAAAATAACTAATGTTACAAGTCTTTAAGATAATGTATAAATTGATTTTTGCAAGGATTAAACATTTCTCTCATTCTAAGAACGTTTCCCACTCAACCATTTAGTCGGGCTTCACACTACGTACGCCGTCAACACGACCGTATTTTGTCAGGCACATTTGATATTTTACTACCCTTCAAGTCGCCGCTGGGGGGTGTGGCAGGGGGTGAATAAACACCAGATTAATTTTGACCCGAATATGACCCTACCGCGGTCGGACAATGTTACTCCGAAGGATAAACAATATCTTTAATCATAGACATTATAAACATAAAAAGTATGTAAAAATAATCCTGCAGGCTCACTTACTTCAGTCCGTAACATATAAAGAAATAAATATTTAAGAGGAGATAAGGAGGGAACATTTTCTTCCCTCTCGAAGAATATGTTCGGGAGAAAAGTCGACGGAAAATATTCGTGCTCTTCCAAAGTTATTGGGCAGAAATAAAATATCAGAGAGAAAAGGGCTCGCGGCGGGGAGAGTACTAGTAAACAAAGGGGACGGAGAGAGAAAAAAAGATAAGAACCACTTCCGACGATCCATTCAACAAAATCATTTTGTCCCGCACGCAGCTTTATGCATTAGCAACAGGGCCCAAATCGAACTAGCCCGCGCCTCCCGGAGGCATAAAGGAAATCAATGAACAAAAATGCCCGAATGAAACCGAATGTCGGCAGAACAAATTTCATCAGCTCCGTTTTTTTTACGGCCTTGGTTCAAATCACCTAGGTAAGGGCGCCCTCGGGGGAACCGACCGTTTCTTTTCCTATTCTGTTTTCCTCCTCCTTTCAACCTCGGAAAGGACGCCGATTCGTCCGAGACCATCCGCCAGACGAGGCGGCATTTCCACTGTCCTGAGGGGCCTCGGGGGTGGGAGACACCATGGCGCCGGCCTGTCGGTCCTTCCCTTCTCGGCACGTGCGCGCAAGAAATGGTCCTTGATGGCGCACTCGGACACACTCGGTGTCCGGAGTTCGCTAAATGCATCCCCTAAATGGTACTAGGGAGTACACAAATGAAAGGACGAGCACTGGAATGAATACATGAGAACCTGGATGAATGTATGACTATCTGAGTGAATACTATGCATGGATGAATATGCGGTAGTCAGTCGTGGAGAAGGTGATGTATCTAGGTGAAAAACCCAGGAGTTCTCGTAAGGGAACTCCGGTATCAGTACCCACTAACAAATGATTACTCCATTAACTCAAGTGTCCGAAGCACTCGATCGAGTGCTAGGATTCCTGATGAGCTCACAGAAACATAGAATTATATGGCATAGATAAAGAAGCATATGATATACATATAGAAGCATATGGCATAGACAAAATGTGTCCTGGGTTGAATTAAAAGACTTTTTGAATTGTCGGGTACAAAGAGCAGTCATAGATGGAGTCAGCTCGAATTCAGTAAAAGTTACTTCAGGTGTTCCCAAGTAAAGTGTTATCGGGCCTATTTTATTTCTGCTTAACGTTAACGACATTGGCTCCGCAGTCACTAGTAAGATATGTTTATTTGCAGAAGATGCCAAGGTTTACCGTGATATCCATAATCCTAGGGGTATAGCAGTTTTATCAGCTGACCCTAATGCTATATACTACGCTGATGCGACTTTTGGTAATTAGAATTAAACTTAAAAAAGTGCGTAGAGATACATTTTTGGATAAAGAACATTTGCCTCGGGAACGCTAAAATGGATCGGGAACACCGAAATGGAATATATAGACTCAATTCAATACTTACGCGTTACCCTCACTAACGACCTATCATTGGTGAAACATATGCGGAGAAGGTGGATTAACTAACAAAAATAAGGATTTGTTAGAAGAGTACTTGGTAAATGTGATGAAAAGGTCAAAGCGAAATGTTATCTGTCGCTGGTTATGCCTCATTTAGAATATGCTGAAAGTATATGGGATCCTCACGAAGTTGGATTAAGTAGAAGTAGTATTTGGGGAGGCGACCGACAGCTAAGGTCATTTGCGCCATAGGGGATGGACAGGAAAGGATGAAGGGTGGAGAGAAACCCGGCGTCAGCATTAGCCTACTCTTTACGAAAGGCACCAAGGGGTCCGCAGCTTAAGGTCCCATCCGACGGATGGCGTACTCGCTCAAAGTAACCTCATCAAAGCACCTCAAATAGGGATCGAAATATCTCTGAAAATATTCAACACCGCCGGGATGTGAACCCGGACCTTCTGGGTGGGAAGCCAGTACGATAGCCACCGAAACATCTCGATCCTTGGGGAAAATTAGTCTGACGTGTATTCACCCCCTGCCACACACCCCAGCGGTGGCTTGAAGGGTAGTAAAATATTTAAACTAAAGACCTTTGTAATCGAATAAGTATATTTCGAGGTTCACTTCAAGTGAAATATTTTGCATTAATTAGTGCATTTTAACTCAAAATATTTCCTGAGATATGAATCTCATCAAATGCCTGCTAGGTTTGAAATTTCCACTGGCTGATCTAGTCTACTTAATTCTCAGGATCATCCTAAACAACATGCCTGCCACGATACGTCCACACCAAAATGACAATCATGATTGGATCACTGGGGAAATAAATCCTTAAAAACCAACCTTAGAAGGAGCCTAAATTTGAGAAGCTTGCAAAAAGCCTTTTAGCTCCAAGGGATCGTAGAGGAAATCCTACGATTAACATGGCCACGCTTCTGCTTACAGGTACTGATCAAGGTGTACAATACAAATAAATTACCCTGACTTTAAGAAATATCACCCTGAAATATTGTACCATTACAGGAAATTGAGTGCTTACCTAACCTTCCTTGCCTAACCAATCTTGGGAGACTAGGTCCTTAGATGACGAATTTATGAAAAAATCTCCTTTCCCTTAACTTTATCCGACAGAACACAAAGACAAAAAAAAACCTCGGCACTCCCACCTAAAACCACACTCGGCCGAAAATATTTCGAGCCCCCAGTCCAATCCCTAAAGCCCTCTACTCCCTCTTGATGTATTGGTAGCTTTCGAAGTTAGTCTCGTGTGGAGTGATTTTGTGGCTCAAAAGTTATCCTCAAAGATGCAGCGAGTTCTAAAAGGGGCGGCGAAGACTTTGTCCTCGGAGATTCTCGCTGCAATAAGGGAAAAACTTTCTCGTCACAAATCTACCACGAGCAGCAAAACTCGAACGCTGCCTCAGCATCGACGGACCTTAACGAAATTTCAAGGAAACCGACTTTGATATGAAAATGTGACGCCCGCGCTCCATCACATTTTATTCTTCGCAAGCATAGTAAACTAGCGAATTCTTGATGCGAATAATCGAGTCTAATATGGTCGGAGGCACTCTCGATATTACATGTATGCATGCTCATAATGGTATTCGTCCCTACAAGTAAATCATCTAAACTCAAATTTTGGGTGTTCTAACTCAAAGATTTGGATATTCATGCATATAGGAAAACACTTTCGGCTTACGAATTCTTTGCAGCAATTCAGTTATTACACACTTCGCAGCTGAACCTTACTCAACCCTTTAAGGAAAGCAAGAGTGATGACGCCGACAAATGACAATCGCATTGCGAGAGCAAAAGTGAAAGCAACTGGCCAATACCTATTGATACTGATATTGGCTAGTACGAAACTAGGACAACACCTATTATGAAATCGAGTATCCCAGTTCGTACAGCAATAAAAATGCTTGCTACCATACGTGGCAAAATACACCGCTGAGTTACGAGCTCGTATTTACGTCTATATCACACCCTGAAAACTACCACGAAAGGGTATCAGGCCACAATCCATTAGTAATTAATAGGGATAGATCATTACTGGCATTCCACACAATAAATAAAAAGTTCAGATATTATCTCGCGTGATGTTTCCTACAATCGTCGTCACGAACCGTGCGAGGGAAAAAGGATCCCTTATACATTATTCGATTATTAGGCTGCCTAGAGTAATCGATTTCTATCAAGATCAACCGAGCGATGATACGGAACGCAGTGGATTTCATTCACCCGAAATAATATTCCGAAAAACGAAGAAACAAGTGCATTAAAAGTTAAAATCAAAAAAAAGTCCTTCCCTTCCTTCCGTTTACATAGTTCGAACCCCAACCCATTCGATATCGTTCCCTTTTCGGGCCGAGCAGATAAGAGAGGAAAAGAGAGAGAGGGAAGGAGAGAAAGGGAGATGGGAGAGAGAAAAGGAGAGGGATTAGAAAGGAAAAGAGGTGTGGGAGGGTTTGATGGGGGGAGTGGGTAGGAGAGGTGGCCGTGTCGAAGAATAGAACCGGGAGAGTGTGTAGGGAAGGGAGGTCGAATAGGCTCGCACAAAACTTCGGAAAACATTCCCCATTCTTCACCGCCACATTTTCCATTTCCCAGAATCCTCCATACCCTCCCCGCCTCCCTCCCCCCGCGCCCGGGGGTCTCCATCCTCCATTTTCTCTTCAGCCCCCCGATTCTCGCGCTCCCGAGCTCCACTCGTCGCATCTCTCTTCTCCCGCATTCATCCAACACACACCCCACCCACTCTCTCTCTCTCTCTCTCTCTCTCTACCCCTATCTCTCGAGGCAAAACCTTGGCCGCCCTCTCAAAAACGCACCACTCTGCCTCCTCCCCCGTCCCGGACCATACCTAAGCAATTCCCTGTATCCCCCTCCCATACCTCTCACCCGCCTTAAAACCCTTGCCAGAAATTATTCGAGCGCTTATGGGAAGGAAGGTAAGGGACGGTTAAGGAGAAGGTCGGGAGGAGGGATGGGCGAAGAGGTGTCGGAAGATCCTCCTCGTACCCTCTCCGGCTTCCTCTTGTCCCCTGGCCCATTCCTCCCTTCAGAATCATCTCCACGCTCGCCGCACACCGAGAGGGGAGAATAAAAACCGTTAAATACGCCCCCACCCTTCCTCTCCTTTATTCACGCCTCAACATTTCGAAGCACATCTCTTTACACCATGGCAAACACATACTGGCACTCACTCGCTCGAGCGAGCGAGGAGGTACCTCAAATCTCAAGTCAACGCCATACGCTACGAAGCACCGCGGTGTCACGTCGCAGATGATGTTGGGGCACTAAACCTTGATGATGTGAACTGTGGGTGGATGAGAATCGTTTGCAAAGGCAATGTAATACGAAAACGTACCCTGGACGACTTCGAGTGGAACTGGAAGTTCAAACTACCGGAAATACTTGCGGTGGATAACAACAACAGAATCAATGCAACAAATATACAGGAATCAATTACTTACAATTCGACTGAAGGACCAAGGGATTATAGAAGCTAAATTAAACACAGAATAATCAGTCAGCCTCTCACAAGCAACATTCCACGCACAGAAGGGGCATTCAAAGAGCCATATGAATACCTGTGAAAGTAATTATGGTGGATGGAGAAGGTAGTACGCTAACCGTTTCGCAGATCATACTGCAGTAAGGCCAGTGAATCGAGAAAACCTGCAAGTATCATGGAACACAATAGACTACGTACTTCAGAGTAAACACATAAGTGAAAATAAAAAGAAAACAAAAATCCTAGTACGAAGAGGAGATAAGATTCAGGCATATTTTGCGTTGATAAGGAAAAAATTATAATAGTATGAATTTTTCGTCAACCTCATAAGTGCAACCGGATGAGAGGTAACTTGGGAAATAAATGGGACCGAATTAAGAATCTAATAACTGATCAAATACTTGGATTTTAAACTGACCCCAAACCTTTCATGGGTGAACCCATCAGAAGAATATGCGCGTTATCCTTAGAGACACTAGGATTCATTAAACGGATTTAAGGAAAATGTAATGAAAAGATTCGAGTAAAGCAAAAGAAGCATGGTGGAAGACGCAGTGCGAAGATATGGAAAGTTTGCAGAGTAAGGGTGAAATTGGTGCGCTGTACATCAAAGTTAAATCTTTATCGGGGAGTAAAAAGGGAAGATTTATGCTAACAGATGGAGATAAGGCGGGTAAATGTATAGTAAACGCAGGTAAGATCCAAGATAGATGGAAGGAATGCATAGAAGAACTGTATAGTAAAGAACTTAGACCAACAAAGTTAGACATAGAAAAGGAACATGACGTAGAGGAAGGTAGCTTAGGTCCAGGCATATCCGACGATGAGATAGAAAGGGTATTAAGGGAGATGAAAGTAAATAAGGCCGTGGGGTGGATAACATTCCAGCGGAACTACTAAAAGATTCAGGAAAACGTGGTAGGAAGAGACTAAACGGACTGATTCGTAGCATTTTTCAGGAATGAATCTGGTCAAAAGACTTTGTGAGATCAATGTTAGTTCCCATTCCGAAAAAAATAAAAGCAACATCATATGAGAACTACAGAACCATAAGTTTGATTTCCCATGCAGCTAAAGTGGTTCTAAAGACCATCAACAAAAGGATGGAGAGCAAGGAAAATGATTACCTATGGCAAGATCAGTTTGGGTTTAGGAAGGGGAGAGGCACACGTGATGCCATTATATTAATAAGATTACTAATCGTGAGGAATATAGAATACAATAAGGACGTATTTGCCTTTTCCTTAGATTCCGAAAAAACGTTCGATTGAGTGGATTTGGAAAAACTAATGAGTATATTGCAGAAAATAAGAATAGATTGGAGGGACGGGAGGCTAATCCGCAACCTGTACATGTCTCAGACTGCTCAGGTACGAGTGGGGAACGGAGAATCCGTATGGGCAGTGTTCCACATCTACATAACACTCCTGAAGTCGCCGCAAGAGCATGTGGTGGGGGTGTTAGGTCATCACCCGTAAAAAGGAACAAAACCACATACCAAATCAACACGTGTTATGAAGAGGTGTGGGGCAGGGTTGCCTACTGTCACCAGTACATTTAAACGTATACGTGGAGGAAATGATTAAAGAGGCATGGGAAGAACTGGAGGAAGGAATGAAGGGCAGAGGAGAATTCGTAAAATCAGTTACGCTTGCTGATGACCAAGCTTTTAGTTTGTCAGTCAGGGAAGGAATTGCAAGCATTGCTGAGTGAATTTGAACTACAGGGCGATAGACACGGGATGAAAATCAAAATAAATAAAACAAGGCTTATGCAATTTTCCAGAAAGAAAAAGACTTAGCTGAACATTAAAATATGATGACAAAAACTAGAGCAGGTAGAACAGTTTACGTATCTCGATGGTGTTTTCGACCAACATGGTCAAAGTCGCAGGGACGTAAGGAGAAGAATTGCGCTAGGCAAAGAGGCTTTCACAAGGAGGAAGGAGTTGATGACAGGGACGTTAAGTAAGGATAAAAAGAAAAGACTCGTAAAAACTTTGATAAGGAGGATACCTATGCACGGCGCGGAAACATTGATGCAGGTGGATAGGCGTAGATCGGAGCTTTTTGAAATGTGGAAATGGAGAAGGTGAAATGGACCGAAAAGAAAATAAATGAGGAAGTACTAGGTATGGTAGGCGAGTAGAGCGGATGGTTGGGAAAATCATAAGGAGGCAGGAAAAATGGATGGAGGGCGTATTGATCAGTAGTGGGATGTTGAAGATTGCAATAGAGGGGAGAATGTTAGGCATACGAGGAAAAGCAGGAATAGGATAGGGATGTTGAACGGGATGAAGGGAGAAAGGAAGTACACAGCGATGAAGAGGGACTTAGGGACTGTAGAGTAGGTTGCTGGATTGTGTTTTGTTAGGAGTAACAAAATATTTATTTGGCAGTTTTATCCACCCATAACCTACCTTAACCCATAGATTACTTAATAATATATAAATAATAATTTAGATATTTTAGTACCCAGCAAGCAACCGCTAGATGGTGAGGCGAGGGTAATTACACACCTGACAAATTTTTACCTGAATGTGACCACTACCGTGGTCGTACAATGTTATTCTGATCCCTTATCATTCGTGGAAAAAATGATGAAATGAAAAATGATATTCCCATGACGTAGTTTTTGCTCGGAAGAGATTTTGTTTGAAGATCAAATTTATTCTTTTTCTCTTTCTTTGATCACCTCGTTTGAGTAAAAACTTTGCGAATATATTTATATTTAGGGTAATTAAGGCACAGGAGACGCAAAATGTACGGAGCTTGATGACTCCCTCCTTAGGACGCGGGGAGGCGGACAAATTAATTAAGGGAGAGGAGAACTGCCCCGCGTTTGACAGAGGATACAATTCTCGGCCACTCCCTCTGGTTGTCGCATCCGGGGTAAAATAATCGAAAGCGGGCCGTACTACGCCCATTGCAGCGGATGTTACAATATGGACCCGTACGCATTTATTTACTTTGGACTTTTGGATCGCCAGACATCGAGTGAGATAGCTTCCATTATTGCCCTAGTTTGATGCCACGAGAGGCAAAATATAGGTATGATGTACGAAAAACGCCATTTCACTTTAACACGTACAAAACGGCTTACAAAATTTGCAACCACATCCTTCAGTTGGCTACTAGAATATGTGAGATGGGGACTCCACATCAAACATGCAGCCCATCATGAATAAAATTACGCAAAATTTAATGACAAATGGAAAGATTATATGAATTGCTCAAAGGAAATAAGTTAAAAACAAAATCGTTTTCATGCAGTACAGTCTAATTTTAAAACGGTATTCATCGCATGCAGGATTGCTGCTCTCCCCAATTATATTAAATTTAGATAGAGTAATCACAACAAAAAATGTTATTTAGCGCAAAACAAATTCTCTGCACGCCGTTGTTGGCCATCATTTATTTTCTTTATCGTTTGTGGAAAAACATTTCGCCGCAGTACGCCAATAACGGCAATAACACGATATCCTCTTTAACGTTATTTTTAAAATCTCTCCTCCCGTAGTCTGACGGGCATTGCATTAACAGTATTACTCTGCCGAAAAAGAGTACTTCTTCATATTTTTAAACATGGGACAGCAAGTTAATTAGAAAAAAGAAGCATACAAGTGAATTCTATGCAGTATAATTTGTGGTGGAAAACATTCGATCCTAGACCAGGTTTATACCCTCTCATTGCCCTCTCCGAAGGCTTAATCACAGGCCTATGATAAGCATCAAAATGCCCTACGCTAGGTTGCCATAAACCTTTCATATCATGGGGAACTTTCACTTTGGTAATTCTCTTTCGAGCCACTCTTACAAGTGGATATTATCCCCAAAACACTTTACGCAGGCACATGAGCTCCGTGGCTGAATTCATACGTGAGAAAGACAAAAAATTGGGAGGGTCTACGTAATGGAGACCTCCCGTGGGCTGCCTGAATTGCTGGACGCCTTATCGAATAACTACCAACCATCTCTCAACAGGTGCATCCATTAAACTTCAAAGCACAAAAAGCAATTTCATTTCTGACGGCCCTAAAATGTTCCCTTAGTGTTTAGGGTGTTATGGGGAGAACTCTGCCTGCAAAATTGTGCGAAATAACATTTACGTCTCACCCTGCAAGTCACTACGAAGGTGTGTGGTATGGGGTGTTAGGTCACTGAGCCATTGGTGTAAGCTGAGAGTATTGGCATTCCGTATCCCTTTATTTCCTGGGGTTTAGTGTCGCCGTGCGGTGTTTTCCCTACTGTTGTGGTGACGAACTAAGGGAAATAAAAAATCTCAAAATCTTACTTCCTGGCAATCAATTTCCCTCGTTCTTTCGATGTTATCTCACTTACCAAGGCAATGAGACGATAACATTATCCCACCGCATTGTCACTTAATTAAAATGACTGATATTTGTCTACTATTTTAAATCGTAAATATCTTCGTACCTCAAAACCAGAATTTTCCTGTAAACGCGTGTTCTTTTCCACTTATTCATACCGATTGTTAACCAACAGACCAGCTTATCCTACATTGAGCTCGATTTCGAAATTAGATCTCTCTGCGCAGAACCTTACACGCTCGACGGGTAGTGAACGTGAGAGGTCTAAACAACGCGAATTAACGCCTCAACTTATATTTTTAATTCGATTATTTCACAATCATTTGCTCGATGCACCCTATTTTCCCCATCTAATGTCGCAGATGCTCCCTACGCGCTTTCCCCATGTCAGGTCTAATGCAAAAATTATCACGCAAATAATAGGAGGCAATTGATTGACAATTGTGACAGTATGAAAATATGTATGGTAAAGATTAGTTTAAGAGTCTCATCAGGAACGTAGCGCTATAAATGAGTACAGAATCAGATGTTTGGCAACAGGAATGGACATGATTGGATACATATAAAATATTCGATGAATGATGGAGAAAAAGGCTGGATAGGGATAAGATAATATATACCAATCACATAAGGGAAAAATAAGAAGTTGTTTGTGGGGAAATGCACAGAAGATGGATATGGTGGATGTTGCAGATAATGGGAAATAGTCAGATTTTGGGTCTTCCTTAATGGTTTCAATTCATTCTTTCAAAGTATTCATCCTATTTAAAGATAGATTTCGGATGGTCCTCAACGAATATTTACTTCTTAATATTTGGATAACTACCTCTTTCATTGCATGCATTTTTTCATCTTTAATTTCTTCATCAAGACTGCGACCCTTTATGCTGTCTATGTATGCTTGATCTCTTCCTTCCTATACCCTGCTTACCCAAAATTCTTCCTACTATCACGGCATTCAGCATACCATTGCTTTTCATATTTCTTCCGGCCAATGTCCTTGCCTTTTTCAAATTTTCCCCAGTAAAACCTACCTTTTGCCCAGCCGATGTAAAATCCCAGCGTTTATCTTCCACTCCGTCCATCTTATTTCCTCCATTTTTCCACCCTATGTGCTTCTCAAAAGCCTCCAATCTACGCTTATCTTCTTTCCTCAAAGACAAGTTATCAGATCCATAAGGTTTTTAATACGAGTAGGAGGGAGAATTTTATGTGAACGAGGAACAGCAATGGCATTCAGGTAGGAGATTGAAATTATTAAGTGATATAAAGAAATTATTTTACGGATTAAAGGATTAACGTCGGGCGTGTGAAAGTTGACAATATTCTTAACGGATCATCCGAAACTCTTTGTCTTTAGAAGGTGTTTAAAAAAAGATATGATCACGAAAGGAGATTCCCAGTAGGTACAAAACAGTCTATTGGTTTCAACATTAAAAGGTTACACAATGCATCTTATTTCCGGGCACAGAAGGTTATCGGGCTGCCATTTAAGTTCCCCACCCCGTTGGGGCAAATTTCTTCATACATATATGAATGCGTTTCTAGAACACAAATACGGATCACATTATTAGAGCTAAATATATTTCAAAATTTATTACACACAAAAGAGATATTGGATACGTATACAATGATAGAACAAAATATTAATGTGCAACATTTTCTTTCCTTTGTTGGCTTAGGACATCGTCAGAGAATAATGACCGGCCTCATTCTTTACATAGCTACACTATAACTTCTTCTTTGTTCTTTTCCTTTACTCTTTTCATTAAGCTTCTCTCCGTCACGCCACATAACCTGCCCCCCCCCCCCCCGGCCCAAAAACCCCAGTGGATCCTCTCATGATTTTAGGATGAATTCTCCCTAGAGCATCAAGAGGGACCGACCTCTGGACCTTTCTTTCGTAATTCATTCATAAAAGTCGGGAGAAAATATATTTCAGATATTTTTCGAGATTACGGCCACGGTCGTCCTTTGCTCACAGCGCATGAACAACAAAAAAGGACGGGGCTCCATTACTTGCTTTTTCAAATGGCAACCAGAGAAGATTGATCGCAAAAGGAAACTCCGACAGTAGAGATGAAAAATATTTTTGTCAAAAGTGGACGTTAACGATTTTTCACTGATTCTGAAAAGGAATAATTTCAAGCTATTCCGCAATTTTTGGATCAAGTAAACCGCAAAGGAAATACTACCTTGATCAAAAAGTTCCCGGAATAACCACCGTGTGGCGCTCCCATCGTTCCGATTTGAGTTCTGTTTTTTTTGTTAAATTGGTACATCTGTTGTTGATATTCCCTTTAAATCTTAGTGTCATAACTTGACATTTGCAAAAGTTACGTAGCCAAGAGTACATCTATCTCTGTGTGTGTTGGCGATTTTTTACAATTTCAGAAATGGATTTAAATTTGCAACAACGAACTTGTATTAAATTTTGCGTAAAAAACGGATTTAGTGGCGCACGGACGTTGGAAACGGTCGTTTACCAGTGGCACGAGCGGTTCAGAAGTGGTCGTGAGTCAATCGAAGATGATGAACGCAGTGGCAGACCATCGACATCGAAAGTCGGTGAAAAAATTGATAAAGTAAAAGAAATGTTGGTCAATAACCGCAAATTAACCATCAGAGAAATAGCGGAGGACTTGAACATTGCCTATGGATCCGCCCAAGACATTGTGGTTAATGATTTGGGTTTCCGTCGTGTAGCAGCAAAGTTGGTGCCAAAAGACCTCAATTTCATGCAAAAAAGAGACCGTGTTGACGTCGCAAAATACATGATTTGCGAGGCTGAATCCGATCCCACATTCATCAAAAGGATCATTACTGGAGACGAGACGTGGGTTTATGAGTACGACACGCAATCCAGACATCAGGCAAGTGAATGGCGTTCACCAAATGAGCCGAGACCAAAAAAACCACGTCGTTTTCAGTCAAAAAAGAAGGCAATGCTGACGGTTTTCATGGATTACAACGGTGTAGTGCATCATGAATTTTTGCCAGAAGGCCAGACAGTAAACAAAGAGTATTATTTGGGCGTTATGAGACGTTTGCGTGAAGCAATTCGCCGAAAGAGACCAGAAATGTGGGCAGAAAACTCGTGGATTTTGCACCATGATAACGCACCGACGCACAGTGCTATCATTATTCGTAATTTTTTGACGAAAAATGCAACAAATACCATCCAACAGCCACCGAATTCACCTGATTTGGCTCCCTGTGACTTCTTTCTGTTCAATCGAGTTAAAAAACCATTACGGGGAACGCGTTCTAGCAGCCGAGAGGAAGTAATGGAAAAATCGCAGGAAGCACTGATGGACATACCGAAAACCGAATATAAAAAATGTTTCGAGGATTGGATCAAGCGCTGGCATAAGTGTGTTGCAGTCGATGGGGATTACTTTGAAGGGGACAATATAGATTTAGATGAATAAACTTGTATTTTTAATTTTCTGAATAAATTCCGGGAAATTTTTGATCAAGGTAGTATATTAGGATGATTCTCGGAATCCATTAAAGAAATGCCCTACACAAATTTTTCTCTGCTTTTCGTATCAAGATTAATATTGAAATTAGGTGAATACATTGGTATTTGATTTTTTGAAATCAATAGTTGTTACAGCAAGGCGTTGGAATTCAATAAAATTGAGTGTAACTTGTTGCCCTCACAGAAATGCCATAAAAAACAGGGAAAAAAGTCTTTGAAAATTTTCAACTGAAATAACTGAACTGAAAATAACAATATATTATTGAAAAAAATAATCAATAATTGCACCAAATGATCAATGAAAAGCGATTGAATATCGAAGACATTCAATCGCCTTTCCTTTTATCATTTCATTGAATATACACCTTTGCTGAATTATAGGCTCATATAGGAACAGAGATTATATTGGAAATAAAATAAAATGTCCAAGAAAATGAAAATTCTGACGTTATTAAGAACTATTTCAAAGAAAGAGAAGTTGAATATGAAAAACGAAAATAACAGAATTCTGAGAACTCCTAATGAATGCGATTCATTTGGCGATTCATCTAATATAAGTGGCTAAATTAAATGCGAATCATTCATTCTTGCCAAGCCATCTTTTCGCTCTTCCATCATCATCAGGACTCTTCTGTTTCGTCTCAAGAGTCAAAAGAACCCCCAGCTAACTGAGATGAGCTGGCTATACAACGTCCCTGCCCGAAAGTCCTGATAATTAGGCTTGCATACCTCGTCTTGCACCTCAAGTTGAATTCTCACACCATATCCATAACTCAAGGGTAGCCCAGGGAATATGATAATTCAAAACCAAATTTGGATAACTGACTGTAGCTTTCCGGTGATTTTCTTCGATGATCTCATTTGAAAACTAAGCGATGACGTCTTATAGAGAGTGAAAACTTCAATGAATTTTTTGGAATTTATCTACAAGTCTAAAATAAAGCGTGTAGTGGAGGTTATTAGGTGACCAGTCACTTGAGTAATTGCTGATTAATGGCATCCCTTATCAATTTATTTTAGGGATATTCCAATTGCAGTGCGTCATGTTTGCTACTCCTGCGAGCATGAAACCTTATATTGTTATCTTCGACACTCAATTTACCTTGACCTCGCCGAAGTTAAGCCCACTAATGTAATGCGCCGCTAAAATTATACCTTTTGCGTCAGCATTAAACAATAATGGTTTCTATTTCTCTAAAAGAAAAAATACGGATACTATGCGAAGTATATTGATAGCACCGGTCAAGAAGTCGCGCATTATCCGTAGTTCCACTCTCGCCACTAAATTCGAACCATCGGGTTGATTACTGTGGTGGTGGAAGCTTAACTACCCTGTAACATTCGCAATGCTCGAAGCACATCCAACAAACTAGGGCATTTCGGATAAAACAAACCACCATCTCTAAGCCGAAGGTTGGTTCAACAGGTAAGGATAGAGTACTCTTTAAAGGATTAACAGGCCTAATAATAGTTTTTATGGAGAGGCTTGCTTATGCTTGGCTTACGGAATTCATAAATTATTGAGCCAAGGATAAAATAAGTGCACAGTAGAAAAAGTTCACCTCACGGAATACAAAGGATTAGAAAAAAGAATCAGAAGCATTCACCTAAAATGTGTAATGGTATCGTATTAAAAACACCTAATAATAAAAAGAAGACGTAATACTGCGTATTATACGTCTTCAATGAATTTATTCACATCTACTTAACTTGGTGAAAACGTTTCATAGTCTGAATAAGAGCAATCACTACTTAGTATTTTTCAACCCTTAAACTAGACTGAATCTTAGTCGTAAGTAACGATAAAGTGAGAAGAAATGCTAAGCATTGTTCGTTCATTTTTGGAATATTCCATACAACCTAAATAAAGGAATAATCTTTAATATCGGGGAGAAAAAATACGGACGACTTGTAGGCAATAATTACTAGTCCTCTTAAGAACATGATAACGACCGGTCACCAGAGCCATTAAATTTAAATTGAAGAACGATCGTTTAAACGCGCAAACCTGACAACACCCATGCACATAAAATACTGGGATTTTACTGCTTATAAATATCATACAGCGGAAAGGCAAATGGTGGAGATTTTTGTACTCATGACAAGCGCTTCGAGGCGATGATAGTACCTAGAGGAAGAGGCCGCAAGTATCGGATGGAGGCAGCACTTGAAATTATACAAGAGTGAAGCATCCCTGGAGTCTATTTGATTGCTCCTAATCAGGAAGCAGATGGCAACCACTGGATCACTTCAAACAAGGGCAATTCATCAGCGAGCATCTCTTCGAACAAGCCCGGCGTCATACCTCGACACGCACACTCCTCGTTACGGCCGGCCTCTCGCGAATGATACCAGAGGAGAGAGAGACGAGCAGGAAATAAAAACGAAAGCTGGAAGGATGGACAAGTTTGCGGTGCGACGTTGCCAAATCAGAATTTGTCTTGAATACCCACAAAGAGTCCGTCGGCGTTAACCTGGCCGAAAGTGTCAGATGAAAAGAGAAATAAATGCGGAAGAGGTCGTTAGTTTGAGGAACAAGTATGCATTGGACGTAATGCGCGATGCCTGATTTTGGTTTGAGCGAGTCCACGTTTAAATAGCTGCTAGTCGAGAGGAGTGCATTTATTAGACATATTTAATTGGACGAAAACAACCTCGTGGAGGAGAGGAATCCCAACTTATGATCCTTCCCCCCCTCCCATTTTCTTTTCTGTTATCCTTCCTATATACTGTTTGGTATCCACTCCGATTAAGCACACATCACCTCCCGTATTGTCAAAATTATCTAGACACACCAGCACAATTGGCAACCTGTAGCTAGCTTATCCCGAAAGGGCTATGGTTTTGTCCGCGAATACATTTCTTCTCCGGAAGGTTCCAAAACCACAGTGCTTAACATTTTGGAAGAAGAATTGTTCGGAGAAAAAGAATTTTCACGTCGGAAGTCGTCCTGTGGAATCGGCTCTGTCAAAAATTTAACCACTGCCGGTGTAATGTGAGCGTGGTTCTCTCAAAGATCTATTTTTCCAGAGTTGTCTCTGCGATCCAATGCTTAATGAGGCTATGATATTCGTTCGGAAAAATGAAAATCGTGCTACAACGTAGCAGGATTGCACACCGCATGAACGTACGTCTGAATGGAAGGGATAATTTTTTTTCATGAACTATAAAAGGGATCAGGATTGCCAACGAATCGGTACAAGAAAGATTTTTTTAAATCCTAAGTGGCCTAGTTCGCATCAATTCTCTATTACTCTCGATAAAAAATCGTTAGATAAAAAACTCATATTATTGAAACCGAAAACCGCAACTTTTTCCAAATGCTTATAGTATTACTTGAAGTTAAGTTACTAGAGTGGATGAAAAGAAAATTATTTCAATCGTATGAATTGCATAACTTCTCCGTTACTCACATTTCAGCAACGTATAACTTTGGTTATGCCAATACGGTGTGAAATACACGACTTCATCTACCTGTTACCCCGCCATACCCCTCAGTGTTAGATTGCAGGACACCATGCGGATGACTAGTAGACGAAATTCCAAACCCTAATTCGCTCATTGTGACAAGGGTGGAATGAGGAGGCGGCGAAGGAGAATGGCCTCGACGGTTTACGGACGATGTGCTCACAGGGGCGAGCATTCTCCCAGCCGCCCCCCTCCATCCTCAGACCAGACTCACGAACCGAAATAAACCCCCAAGCATTTCGGGCGGCAAGGGGCTTCCCCTTGCGGACCTCCCGTGTCGGGAGATGAATGAGCGGGCTGAATTGGGGAAGCGCGAGTCGGGATGACCACTGATGACCGTTTTCCTTCCTTTCCACGGGGGGATCGAATGGAAGCGACGACGTGAGGGACACGGGTTGCGGACCTCCCCTCGGAGCAGGAAGTGGACCAACGAGGCCTTTCTGGAGGCCCCCTTGCTTTCGACCCAACCCTCCCACGACCCCGGCAGGAGAGAGCTTTGCGCAATCGCCGACTCGAGGGTGGAGCTTAACGAATCCGGTGTCCTACCTCCATGCAAGTAGAGCTTACGATGTCCAGGTTTTAATATACGATGTCACCTCTATGTTCCTTCGAGGAGGACACAAGATGCAAATTCTCTCGTAGATTCCGAACCCTGAGGGTGGAAACGAGAGCAAACAGAGGATTTGGACACAAAAATCTTTTTAAAAGTTTAACACCACCATAAACCAACGGCTAATAGACAAACAATGCATGATTACGCTTAATGATTCATTAACACGACCCCGATTCCGTCATGTCTCGACATCTTCAGCTTATTGGACCTGACGATATAGCGACGCGACGAAACCCGGGTCGCATTAATAAATCATTAAGTGGATAAAACTATTCTTTTCATTACCTCAGTGATGGATAACTTCCACGAAATAAAGCCTGAAAGTTTCCTCCGACATAATAACACATTTAATGGCTCTACCAGAGTGCTTTCCAACTTGGGGCCTACGCCCTACGAGGGGGGAAGGGATTTAAATATTTCGAAATAAAAAAGTTAATGATTTAGCCTTCGTAACCTCATCACCAAGATATAAAAAATAAACCATTACCAGTAAAGTGTCAAAGTCAGTTTCACCTAGATAACATTTTTCTCCATTAGATCCATACTACATCATTCCATTTGGGAATTATTTGCCGATTAAGACAGACGGGACATCAATATCTTTGAGGCGGTGTAGTGGGGCACGTTCAGTAACGGACTGGGATTCACTGGCCCTGATCTAACTTTAAATTAAAATCGGCGTCACGCGAAATGAAGTCGATACTTATTCACCATATGAAAAATTATAAATAACATCTGAAACAATGGTTCACACAAAGCAGAGAGGAGGAGAATGGGTTATCGAAAGTTAGCACACAAAAACGGACAATAGGAAAATCAAAGTGGAAAGCGAAAACAACGGCAAGAGGGGAAGGAGAACCAGGGATAGCGTGACGTATGGTAGGCAATAATACGGACAAAAGAACGCTAACATATGAAAGGGGGAGTGCTCCTCACAAGGACGCAATCTGGCACTCAAGCAGCATACCGCCCGCAACCCACGTAAATGGAAAGTTACCTATGCTCCATATGCTTCGTCAAGATTTACGTTCGGAATAGGAGGAGGGAGAATAAGTGTAGGAGACCGCATGAAGATATTACGAAGTCCGAAAAACTGAAGAAGGAATTGACGTCCGGTAGCAAAAGAAAATCCAAGTAACGCTAAAAAGGTATTTGCTTTTAGGACCGGTGTAAAAACTTCCTTTGATAGGCATACAGCTCTGATATTCAATTTCCGAGATAAGTGAAGACTGTGCAAGACAAACCATAATCAAATTCCCATGAGTATCTAGCCATTAACGAGCTGACATTTGCCGTTAATGAGCAAGTGTTCCAAAATCCATCCTCAAGTTCAGTGTGATCTGAAAAACGCGAACTCAAAGTGAACTGGACATAGCCAGCAATCGCCGAAAGTTCTAACAATATCCTCGACATTAAATTTAAAAGAAATTAAAGTAAGGTACTTTGTATTTTTATTAGGTATTTTTTTAGTATTTACGGTATTATTAGCTATTTTTTATTAGTGCCTAATAAAAATATTTTTTATTAGTACCCAATAAAAATTTGGTGGAAAGATACATCGTTTTTGTTTTACTTCAATGATAATGGATTTCCACATAGTTAAGCCTGAAAACATTGAATGTTCATGTATGGTGTTTTTAATTACCGAAATTCTACCTTGGATCTCAAAACTTGTCGCGTATTCCAAATGGGACCTATCTAAAGCAAAGTAACACCCCTCTCTTATATTTTCAATGAATTTTTTCATAACCTGCCTAATAAACCTGGGCTTAACAGGTTTTTAATAGGATAATACATCGTATATCTAATTGGCTTTCCTGATTACACTGACCTTACGTCTGAATTACCAAGCTCCAATTTGACAAGTTGAGCACAGATATTAATTAAAAATAATATGCATCTACTAATAAAAAAACACGGCGTGGATACATGGAACTCACGCAATAAAATGGCTTTTGGTGTAGCCGCTAGTTTTTTTGGAGGACATTGATTACAATTTTATACTTTGGAATGATTACAAATTATACTTTCTTCCAATGCTTGCTTCGGCATATTCATTTAAATCACTTTGATAGTCAATCAATAGATGAACAATTCGTCTTTAAACCTTAACTTTCAATAGTCTTTCACCCAAAGTTTTCCAGATGCGGGTGTGGAGAACAATTGGGAAAGCGAGTTGGATAAGACTAAGGACGAAGGTTTCAATATGGCGGAAGAAAAGAGGAAGTTATCATACAAAAGATTAGACGGAAAAATAGGTGGAAATGAAAGGCATTGAGATGCTAAATGTCATAATTCAAAGGAAAAATGCTAGGGAAGTGGTGTGGAGGAAGGAAGAGAAATCTTAGCAAAAGGCCAGAAAGGAAAAAGAAGTCACGCAGGACTGGAGAATGAGATGATGTCGGACTTAGAACATAATAGCTGCTAGGTGCCATTGAAAACCTAAGTTTTCTAGGCAGGAAGACATCTGCACACGGCATCTAAGGTTTCATACCCAAACAGAAGTATAATAATCCCTGGATTTTCATCACGGGTTGGAATGAAGAGAACGTAGTTGCTCCACAAAATGAAGTATTAATTTGCTCCCAGTAACCATACTGAAGCCATGAGTTTACGCATTGAATCTATATCTTCATAAATTAGCTATTTTATTCTTTGAAATCACAACGTAGTCCCCTTTCACACCTTACAATTACATTTAAAAAATTTAGATTCCATTTTTCAGCAAAATATATACAAGAATCCGGTGGTCGAACATCAACACCAAATATCATGAAATGATTGTTCATGGTGCATGCATAACTCTACCATATTAGCTATAGCGTAACTTATCTTCTAGTTGACCTAGGAGGCAATTACCCGATGGTTACCCGAAATGCCCTGATATAAAAGGACAAATTAAGGTAAATAATGTAATTAAAAACTACTTGTACACCGAGTGTGGCAACACTGTTTTCTCAACATAAAAAACTAGGCTGGTTCAAGTTTAAAATTCTTTGTTTAAAATAAAAATAATCGAACGAATCAACCAAATAACCAATTGCCATTGAAGATAGACGATAGATTCGAAAGAGTATGACTATCATGTCTTCGGACACATTTTTATACGAAAACACCCCAATAACCTTTCCAGAAGATAGATAAGTAAATATATGAAAACAAGTTTATAACCAGCCGACATGCGTCACAAAGCAACCTATAATTAGATGCGGCAAGGGTCCAAAAGGAGATAAAACTAAAAATAACGATGGAGAGTCCAAGATTCACCGCGAGAATGATAAGACAGCGGTTGATAAACGGACAAAAATCAGAGATGTGTAATAAAAAAAACAAAGGCGAAGAGAACGTAGGAGTACCCTCGAAAGGCTGCTAACGTCAATGAGCTTATCTTTCTCAAACGGGCCGTCGGAATCAGAAGTCAATGAGTGCTTTTGTCTTCGCCAGATTGCGCGGAGCTGAAGTTGAGCTACTGGACGACTCTCGCGAAAACTTTTTAATAATAGGTCCACTATCTCATGAATCGTAGGAAATTATGATCACGTCCAAGGGTGGGGGAGGGACAAAAAAAAGAGCGAATTTTTTGCGCGTTCGCATTGACACGCAGATTAAGCACGCCATCGGTCGGTCAACGCACGTCAGTCACGTGGGTGACGAAACGCCACTTGGCACAATAGCGGGAACCCATCTTGTTTTGTCCCGAAATCCCACATACACATAAAAGTGACGATTGTAACGGGACTACGAGGATGGTTGAATGACGTCGATTTTTTCCCGGAAGAAATCAGACAAAATACACACTTTCTTTTTTTTTCAAATCATAGATTTTAAAAACCGAAGCGAAAACAAGGGAATCTTATCTATTTAAAGCGCAGAAGAGGGAGGGAAAATATGCAAGAAAAAAACACGCCAATGACTAAGATTTGCGTCATCTTATACAAATGAAACGTTGCATAGATACGCCTAATTTCCATTGCATTTTCGAAATCAAAATCCCATAGAACGTCAGGTGAGGCAACATCGCGACACTCGGACCACATGCCATCGATAGATTTGGCATTCACAGCCAACCAGTTCATTCAATAGGGATCTCGTCACGACATAGTTATATTCTGTACAGCCCAATAGCCCCCATCTTCTATGCAAGCGGGTCGCTCGGTCACTCGCGGATGACACGGGAGTTAAAACTCAGACGGGGAGGGGACCTGCGTGAATAGCAGTTTCGAGGGGATACAGCATAAAGGAGTAGAGTGGGAGACAGTTTCCCGCCCCCACCCACGTGCAAGCGAGCTTGTTTACATGTGCCTACGAAATGTTCTCCCTTCGTTACGCAGAATTATAAAGTTGGACTCGCCCGAACTATATTTAGTCCCTCCACACAACGCACATAATTGAATAAAAAATTAAATTAACTAACGCTTAATTTCACCCGAACTTCTGAGCCTCTCGTGTGGCATTGTCGGTGAGGTTGACACGAATGAACTATAGTCAAATGCAAGAACTTCGGCTGGAATGCCGGATTTTCGCATGAAGAAACGCTATTGTTTCACATAGTGAACTATAACTTAACTAACGTATTTCAGGTACTTTTTTCGTAAACATGAACTGTACGCAAAACGTTCCTAACATTTGCGTAACAATCATCAACTTTATAAAGGGTAAAACGTCATTTCATGCAATTCGGTAGCGATTGCCGCGAACGCAAACGACTTAAAATCGACCAAATACCACTCTCGTCGATTGCGAAGAGAAGATCAGTCCGGCGTCCGTTTCCATTGGTTTGCCGCCGTTTTATAAAATCCCTGCAAAAGGTAAGCGGACCTATGGATGGCTTGGCGCAGGGACGCGCACGCCACAGGCTCGGCAATAACACTGCCCGCAGAGTGGCGTGTAGAAATCGACCTCAGCGTCTCAGGCATAGTTAGTTACACTGACAGAGGAGACCGTGTTAACGACCAAGGGTGATACAGTTTACTCCTCAACTCTATTCAAGGCACTACATTTGTACAGGGATTACAGCGCGAATTTAATTACCGTAATGCACTCATACTGCGAGAAAAAAACCATGGCAAGATAAGTGAAATGGCTGATAAAACAGAGAGCTTACAAAATACATCGTGAAGGACTAGGAAATGAATATAATTTAATCATTACAGTAACATATTAACGCAACATATTTTCGTGGCAAAATGAAGGTAAAATACACTATCCAATATCATTCCCTGCGGCGTATCCGATCCTAGCAAATTTGGGAATGACACCAATGTCGCCAAGTTGGATTACTAATTTTGGTTGGTTATTAATTTTACTTAACATCCGAGTTCGAGGCCTCAGAACGAAATGTAACTCTTTAAAATTAGAATCGGAAAAAAATCCGAAATTAAGTGACAAGGAGGACTGGGCTTTAAAGATTATTCTTCTCCTTCAATATACGTACATTTCCCTGCAACTTGAAGACCTCAAGAGGCTGGTTAGATGCACGACTTTATTTTCAGATCATTCTTGAGTTACCTTTGGAAGAAATCGACGCAAGGCAAACACGGAGGACGGACGGTCGAAGCAAGGTCAGATGGGAGGAGTCCATTGCCCCACTGATTCGGATCTGTGTAAACCCCAGATAACAAGCCAGAGGACCGTGAAGTTCCTGAATACAAACGGGACGCAGGAGAAGGCCGGTCTGCGATCATGATGAAAGGAAGGAGGCACGTCTTTTATCGTAAGAAAATGTCCGTTTTACCAAATTCAATCGTCGGTTGTTAAAACTATTTCAAATCCACGGTATTCCAGAAGACACATTCACGTCTTCTTTTTTAGAAGTATTTCCGCCGATAGGAGGCGAATTTCCTCGGGGTCTTAAGTTGGGGCAATCAAAACATAACTATCAAACCGTGAACAAAGGTACTATCGACCACATTTATGGGAGAAGATTGTGTGGGTAAGGTTTGAAAGTGAGGAAAAACCACTACACCCCATCACTAGTATGCCATAGAAGCTACATTGGGACGAAATCCGCTTAACATTTTAATGCGTATTAAGGGAGTGTTATTTGCAAGAAAGGAAATCTCGATACGAATGAACCCTCTTATGCATGTAAGTTTTATGTTGGCGGATTTTTCGAGGTAACTTCTCGCTGACATACATTTATTTCTAGATCAATATTAGCAGCTTATTCTCGCAAATAATCGCTCAAGGATTCATAATCTGTGCTAAGTGTACACATATTCCACGGAATAATATATTCAAAGTAGAATTTTCATTTAGGATGCCAGATTGTGAGTTAAGATACCGGAGATTTTTAAATTAATTCGCGTATTATTATAATTAACTATTCATTTCATGATGATGTGATGACAAAGTCAAGAAAACTATACCAAAAATATGATCTTTAAATATCCAGAATAATAGACAAAAAAATGTCTTTTAGAGATAACGACCCCATTGACATTAACATGGAATTAGAAAACAGAGAAGATACTAGAACAAGTGAACTCTTTCAACTATCTAGGAAACCAAATACATCATTCGATTATAAAATAAATATAGAAAAAACAACAGACTGAGAAAAAAACGCTTCATTTAAGTAAACGGTATAAAGACACAAAAATATAAGGCAAGAAATGAAAGGTTAAATAAAGATACTAATAAGCGCCGAGTAACCAGTACGTACGTGATTTGTGTGGACGCGAAACATGAACAGTGACACGGATAAAAGCGATGAAGCCACAAAAATGAAAATGTTGTGAAAGTAACAGGAGATACAAGAAACGATAGAAAAAGAAAAATAGATATACGGAAACCACAAATAACTTAATAATTAAATAATACTGAAATGTGTAGAAAGAACAATCGACAGGACGAACGAACTAAGAATACCAACAAAAATTGGCAGTAACGACCATATTCTCATTTTATATGGACGCTACACTGGGACGATATAAGCAGCAAAGAAAAGAATACTGAAGACCATGGAGATGAGGAGTTCCAGAAGAATGACAGAAAACAAATGAAGAAGTACTTCGAAGAGTGGATGAAGTGAAAAGCATATGAAGGACACTCACAAGAAGAAGACTGAAATTACTTTGACGTGTCCTATGGCACGATAACCTATAGTACTAAATGCCATAGTTTAATTAAATAGATAGGGGGAGAATAACAAAGGAAAACCAAGGATGACCTACGACAATGAATAAATGAAACAGGTTATGAAAGACGTTATGAGGAATTGGAAAAAAACGAAAAGAAGACAAGTTTGGAGAGCTGCCATACACCAATCCTCAGCCTGATAATCCGTGATTATGTTAGATCATGTGGAAGAAGATCAATGTGAACAACATGAAAAATATGAAGAGCACAAGGAGTAACAATCTCCACAGTCGCGTCGCATAAGCGTTGAATGTAGAAAAAGGAAAAAAACGATCAGCCAATTGGTATTCAAACATTTTAACTCTCGGCACAAGGAAGGAATTAATTTTTTCATAATAATGAAATAGGTTGAATCTGGGAATATTTTTTATAGGTCGCAGACTCAGTCGGATCTAAACCACTTCCAGACGCCGAGGCAAGGCGCGGATTAAAATGGCCGGTGGACTATCTCCAGGCAAGGAGCAAGGGCAGACGGGAGGGCGCATGACGTGGAGGCGGAGCAGCGTGGCCCGGGGGGCAACACGGTCGATCCGCGGGCTCTCTCCTCCCTTCCGCCCGAGCGGCCCCTTTGTCCACGTCGTCGTCGATGGCGGGGAGCAGAGGCGGAGGGAAGGGCCGCTCTCCTCTGGGCATCCTCCGCCGCCGCGAGCCAGGGAGGGGACCGGGAGAGGAGGCACGGCCGTCGGCCGCCGAGACACACGACCCCTTTTCCATCCCCCCTCCCCCGTGTGTGGACGAGGAAAATTGAACTTCCTTGAGTGCGGAGCGCCTCGGTCGAAGAAAAAGGCGCGTGGGTGAGTTGACGGAGATGCGAGTGGACCGTTCGTCCACCGTGAGGGCGTGTAGCAAACGGTGCTAAGCATCCTTAATTAAGGATGCTATTATCAGGAATAAGGCTTTCGAGAATAGCTCATTTCAAGAAGGCGCTCTTGAAGAAGAGTCAACTACTATGACCAACGAAGAATAGGAGCTTTTGAAACAAGGTGCTAAAGGAGAAGACTGAAGATTAAATGACAAAAAGAAGAACGAATGAGCATATTGAGGAGAAGAGGAATTGGCCATATGGAGAACTCTATGACGAAGAAGAACTGGACGGATGGGACAAACCTTGGGGAAAAATTTCAATAGTTTAGTGTTTAGTCACTTAGATTGATTAATCCATAAGATTCTGCGCAAACTCGAAGCGTTCGTGAAACAAATGGCAGGAGGCGAATGGATTTTATAATTACTAAGGCAAAACTGTGGTAAAACCCATACTATTCTTAACGCCACGCCATTTTTTCATGACTATTGCAGTAATAATATAGTTAATAGTACAAAATATGCACAATATGTTAAGTACGTAGGAATTAAGTGCAGATGATTAGATGGAAAAGGGCTATGAAGCGAGGGCACTGTAAAATACGCGATGGGTAAATATGTTTTCATAAAGACTTGATGATAATGACCTTCGGTAAATATGTAAAACGATAATAGGGAAGCTTGGATACTTACGGAGGGTGGTTTAATACGGCTGCTAAGTATGGTCGTTCAGATGGGCGTATAAGTGTAGATCCGTGACCTTTGAGATGTAGTTGTGGAGAAGAATAGAAAAAAAGCTAAACGTACGGAAAGGGAAACAAAGGAGAAAGTAAAGGGAAGAGAGAAGGGTTTGGAAGAAATTAAAAATAACCAGGAAAAGTGATTTCAGGTCATATTGGGTGGCAATGGAACATAGAAGACTGTGGCAGAGGGAAAAATGTTATATAAGCGGTCATGGACGAAAAGAATAGTCAAGTTGGACGAATGGAGGTTACTAGAATGCGAAGATGAAGAATTGTTAATTGAATAACAGTGTGTTACGATGCTTGTGTTAGAGTGAATATTCTTAGTCCATCAAACAAGAACTTTCACCAGCGGATTGCCATTTATTAAATAATACCTAAAATGAAAGACGGTAGACTGAAGTCTAGAAAGAGGAGAGAATAAAAAAACCAATGCTTCCTATCGTCCCCTATAGCTCTTGTCCAGATATTCCATTTAATTACACCATATATTCTTACCAAGTTCAATCGGATGTGTTCACAAAATAAATCATAGTTTTCGCTGAATTTCATACTGCTTTTTGCTCACAATTGCTGGTTCATATGCTTCATAATATGTGGTCCTCCTTTAGTTCCACGATAAAACACAGTAATCAACCCGAAGGTCGGCTGGGTAGGTGATGGTAGACTTCACCCAGTACTAAGCCGTATACGGCGTGTGAAATTCACACAGTAGTGTAGGGGGGCCGGTTCCTTTCCCTGTGCCGGTTATGGTTTCCCGGGAAGAGATATTTTCCCTTTAATCAATTCTAATTACAAAACAAACTATTTAACGCAAATTAAATAAATGTAACATAAATTATTACTTAACCTTTTCCTATGCACATTGGGACGGTCATCAAAATTTTTAAAATCATCTTGGCTAAGAGCAAAAAGTTTGAGCCTTTCAAATACTAACAAAAATCTCGCTTCAGTATGGGTAGAAATGAAATAGGAGAAGCTGTACGACAGCCCTGGAAGGTCCTCGATGGTTCACGGAGGAAACAAGCCGGTAGGAAGCACTTGCGGGGAGAGAGTAAAAACTACAACGAAACTCAAACTGAAAAATAAAAAGAACAATTCGAAATATATATTATTGATTTCGGCCGATAATAGTCGTGTAATCCTTCCAAAGGGATTGAATCGATCGACGAACACACTGCTCGCTGAATTCGCGAACGCACACGCAAAATGAAGAGTTAATGAAGATTCTTAAGTGCTCACGCGGGCGTTAAAAAGAGATCCCACAGCGAATGCACACGGAGGAAAGAGTAGGGAAGTAGGTAAGGAAGTGGATACGCGGTAGGACGACGGCCGACTCTGAAGAGGCGGACGGAGATGTGGTCGAGAGTGACGAAGAGGAGGCCTTTGAAGGCGACAGACTCCCAGGACACGGGGGTGACTGTCGGACTGCCGAATGGAGGGAACACGAGTCGGGGATGGGGAAGAGAGGAGACGGAGAGAGAGCGCCGGATGGGTTTTGATGAAAAGGGGAGCTTCGAGATTATAAAGTTTACGGTTGAGTGAGGCTAAATGATGAAGGCGAAGCAACTTGAATGAGAGGTCTGGCGGTGTTAGATAAAGAGGCTGGTTATAATTCAAGGAGGATTGCTAAAGCGAGGAAGGAAGTGAGGTCAGGAGAGGGGGGATATAACCTTAATTTATAGGAAGGCCGGGAGACGAGACCCGGGCGCGACCAAATTTAATGAAGACGACGGGCAAATTGTGCCCTCGCATAATACTTGCGACATCTGCCGTCGTGACTAGTTGTTGGAGAGAGGGTGAGATGAAGGAAGACGAAAGTGGGGGGAGGGGGGTAAACTGGGGGTAGATACCACAAGGGGGGGGAAGGGGGGGGAAGGGGGTAGAGGGATATATCACGATTTACGACCCCACTACGGCGTGACAGACGAACTAATGAAAAAAATCTTTTACTTTTAAAAGGTTCTGGACCTCATTTTCGAAGAAAACTTTCTTACTGGAGTGATAAAATGGTGGGAAGAAGAAAGGATTACCATTTATAATCAGATCTTTGAGGGAGACTTGACGAATGACGAAAAACTTCCAACTCCCTTGAACGCACAAGGAATGTTTTTCAAAATAAAAGGGGACGGAACTGAGAGCTCTTGGAGCATAAAAAACGATAAAACATGCGGATTGGATGGCCAAAACTTTGGACAGGAGGCGTGAATAATATTTACGAAAATGGTAGACATTAACAGAAAATCATTACAGAGGAAGGATAGGCTTTCGTTTAGTTTATTGGAGAGATATTTTAATTCTCTAACTAGCTTTAATAGAAATAGTAATACTAATCCCGGGTAACCTTGCTAGGATTATAAAGAAACGGCTACAATCAAAGTAACATTGATTGCTAATGCAACGCTGGTCCCTGTGTCTTGCATTTTAATGTCCCTAAGAAACGCATATCACGCAGTTCCATTTGTATGCAAATACTAGCGCTCGTTAACGAAGAAATTGCAACGGGTCTGGCCTTTAATGCGCCTACAGAATACCTGTATGATGTAAAATCCGAGTTTTACTCACGAAAACCATTTTGGCGAGGGTCACCGTCACAAGAGCACGTACGTACCTGTAAATTTAAAAGAAAAATCATTAGCGAAAGATATCTCACATGCAAAAAATCACAGAAGTGCAACTGATTCCATCTTTTAAAAAATAAGACATCCAATAAATCCCTCTAAGGATTTAAATCTTATCCTAATTAACCACGGGATCTGACGGAAATGTCGACTCCAATGAAGTGAAAGAAAAAATATTCATAAAATATTTTCTATTCCATATCTTATACCACAGAGCCATCATGAGGGCATATATGTGATGTGAGGTCACCAGCCATTAGAGTAATCAGTGATTATTAGCTTCCCGTATCATTTTACTGAAGGGTATTTCTAAATGTCACTAGAGTCGAGCGACAACGGGTATTTGATGTCGCAACACGACATCAGTGCAACGCCTACCCCTTCTCGTCGATGTTGATGCTAGCGATATCATAAGACCATGTACATTTCAACATTTATGTTACGTCGAAATCCATTGTGTGAATACTGTTAAATCTGTCTGATAGTTGTGTCGTCTGTGAAATCAGCCTGTTAAACCCATCACATACGAAGAATATCACCCTGAACAACTCCAAATAGTGCGTGCCGGAACTCATCGTGAAATGAATCCCAAAGGGTGAAATCGGACGAAAAAGAGCTATCTTTAAAAATTGCTACAAGCCTTATCTTTGTAAGATTTACTTTACGTTTACAGCGGTAGTACCCTCTCAGGCGCACAGGGAATCCCTTGATCCTTAGACGCCATGCATAAATATGTAGCAAATATTTCGCATACCTCCAAAACTTTCGGAGCCGTTTGTTTCTTTCTCGCTTTAATGTAATATTTCGTAACAGAATGCCATTCTAAGTCGACGTCGATGTGTACATCAATATCAACCTCGATATCAATATCGACCTCGACATCTACTATCGACGTCGACATCTATATAGCCCAAGATACATCGGCGACACCTTAAGCCAGTGTTATCAGGACGATAAAAAGTTAATATTGAACTTTCCCCATTCAACATGCCGAAGTATCGCACAGTTCCTAACTGTCGTACATTAATTGTTTCCTAAATTGTGGTCGCGGCGGGGTCGAGGGAAAACGGGTCCTTATACAAGTCTGTGCGATGTTGAATTTCCCTTATAAGCTCCTGTGGTTTCGCCTAACAATCTAATGAGAGGATAGAATCATAATTTTCCCCGTTTCAGCAATAAACTAAGACGACCTTATCCAGTAGTTGAGAGCCGTGCGTGTAACCTCGTACTTCCAGTGATTTTGACCAGTGAATTGATGATGCGCGTCACTTTCCGCTCAATCAAATGGACTTTTACTAAGAAACAGGCAGGCTTTCCCTCAATCTTTCTAAAAATACTACCTTGATCAAAAAGTTCCCGGAATAACCACCGTGTGGCGCTCCCATCGTTCCGATTTGAGTTCTGTTTTTTTTGTTAAATTGGTACATCTGTTGTTGATATTCCCTTTAAATCTTAGTGTCATAACTTGACATTTGCAAAAGTTACGTAGCCAAGAGTACATCTATCTCTGTGTGTGTTGGCGATTTTTTACAATTTCAGAAATGGATTTAAATTTGCAACAACGAACTTGTATTAAATTTTGCGTAAAAAACGGATTTAGTGGCGCACGGACGTTGGAAATGTTGGAAAAGTGTTTCGGCAACGATTCTCTAAAAAAAACGGTCGTTTACCAGTGGCACGAGCGGTTCAGAAGTGGTCGTGAGTCAATCGAAGATGATGAACGCAGTGGCAGACCATCGACATCGAAAGTCGGTGAAAAAATTGATAAAGTAAAAGAAATGTTGGTCAATAACCGCAAATTAACCATCAGAGAAATAGCGGAGGACTTGAACATTGCCTATGGATCCGCCCAAGACATTGTGGTTAATGATTTGGGTTTCCGTCGTGTAGCAGCAAAGTTGGTGCGCCAAAACACCTCAATTTCATGCAAAAAAGAGACCGTGTTGACGTCGCAAAAGACATGATTTGCGAGGCTGAATCCGATCCCACATTCATCAAAAGGATCATTACTGGAGACGAGACGTGGGTTTATGAGTACGACACGCAATCCAGACATCAGGCAAGTGAATGGCGTTCACCAAATGAGCCGAGACCAAAAAAACCACGTCGTTTTCAGTCAAAAAAGAAGGCAATGCTGACGGTTTTCATGGATTACAACGGTGTAGTGCATCATGAATTTTTGCCAGAAGGCCAGACAGTAAACAAAGAGTATTATTTGGGCGTTATGAGACGTTTGCGTGAAGCAATTCGCCGAAAGAGACCAGAAATGTGGGCAGAAAACTCGTGGATTTTGCACCATGATAACGCACCGTCGCACAGTGCTATCATTATTCGTAATTTTTTGACGAAAAATGCAACAAATACCATCCAACAGCCACCGAATTCACCTGTTTTGGCTCCCTGTGACTTCTTTCTGTTCAATCGAGTTAAAAAACCATTACGGGGAACGCGTTTTAGCAGCCGAGAGGAAGTAATGGAAAAATCGCAGGAAGCACTGATGGACATACCGAAAACCGAATATAAAAAATGTTTCGAGGATTGGATCAAGCGCTGGCATAAGTGTGTTGCAGTCGATGGGGATTACTTTGAAGGGGACAATATAGATTTAGATGAATAAACTTGTATTTTTAATTTTCTGAATAAATTCCGGAAAATTTTTGATCAAGGTAGTATATATAAATTACGCTCTTTTACCCGGGTCCTTCAAGGGAAAAGGCAAGGGGATAGTGCCATAAAAATATTAGAACTGCACACGTATAAACATGCGACAATTTTCTGCCCCTGAGGAATCAGGACTAAAAGCGATAGAAGGCGAAAAAAATATAGTGAAAAGAGTCCAAGAATAGAATGTATTAACAGAACAAAAGTTTACTCATAGCCGGAAAAATAGCCAGGAAGTAAACTAAAAAAACTTAAGGAATCTGGAGCAGACTTTGTCTGGCACCGGAGAGAGCCTCCTGCCTCCGAGAAAGAGAAGACGCAATTGGAAGGAACTAAAGAAAATATTTGGCTACAGAATACTAAAACAAGAAAGTAACAGAGCATTATCAATGATTAAATGGAATTAAATATGATCTATTGGCTATAAATCTATGGAAAAAATTTCTAAGTCAATATAATTATAACGAAAAAAAAATAGTGATATACCAGTGTGCCGGTCGTCACGGTGACCATCATAAGTTGAGGGGTTGTTGTATTGAGCTCGTATTGAGCACTGGAGAACGGAGAGATACTCTCCCGCACCCGAAAACGGTCGAGTCATTCTATCGGTATTATTGGGTCCGTTCCCATAATAAAATCAACAAAAGTTGCTCGCTTTGCAGTATAATATAATGCAGAATATTATTTCAGTACTGTGAAAAATCCAATAGTGATCAGAAAGTACGGAAAAACTTACAGAGGAAAATAAAAGAAGAAATAACAGGTCGGCAATTATTATTTTTCATTATTTGTTAATCTGAGTATTATTAACCACGATATTTTCATTTCTATGCACACATGTAATCGATACATTTATCTAGGCACTAATTATAGGTTAATAAGCATTACTTTTGTTTCAATACGATATTCCTACATTTGGTTGGCACGGAAGATGACGGACAATTAACGCTTCGCCGGTCAAAGCATTCTAACGTGGCATAAAAGACAGAAATAGCGCGATACACTACGATATCCCATTTTAATGGAATCTCCCGGAACAGAAATTGATTATCAAAATGGGGATGAGGAAGATGTAGCAAAAAATTCACATAAGGAAATATATCATAACATTGAATTTTTGAAAATTATCCTAAAAATAGTATCGCTCTTACAGCCCTCTAAATTGATTTTAATGAGTGGTGCTTTATTTTAATTTAGTCTTGCGGCTCCAAGTGAAACTAGTACCACCGTAAACGGATCTGATTACAGCTTTGTTGGTCATTCCCAGGGCCTAAGTGCGAAATAATGCCAAACACGAACTTATCTCACAGCCACAAGTAAAATATCGTTCTCATACACAATTTCCGAATCGGACATAATTGTCCCGAATTTATAAAAATATTCCCGATGACATTTTTTCCCTTGACGTAATGATAATCAAAAACCTTCCGCTGATTTTTCCCCACTGAGTAGCCACAATGTTTGCCTACGAAAATTTTAACAGTAGGCTATTGGAATTTTTTAGTTTAACCAGGAAATAAACAGTGCTACACTTCTTATCTAGCCCAACACAAAGCCTTAAATTCCTTAGCACACAATATTATATATGATGAAATACTATTTAGCTCCAAAAGAACTCCCCACCTCTCTTCATTTCCGTCAAACATGCTTAATCTTCTCGTCCAACTGAAGTGTCCTAACCACGCAACTATGATGGACACATAATATACTATTAGTATATGAGGTTAACCTCATTTACCACAGTTATATACTAGATATCATAAAACTTAAGGTTTAGGCCGGCATTTTCGCAAATTTCCAAAGTATTTTACCCATAAAAGAGCAAACTACTATTTACTACCACTATTTACTACTTTGCCACACTTTAACGTTAACCACCCCTGATTTCACATCAAAGTCAGACAAAATATCAGTGCCCATAACGACCGCTATACACGAGTGGGAAGTGGAAGGAAAGGGAACAAAAAATCTAATTTCAAATTGGTTTGACACAATTCAAAATGTAATTTAAACATGGGTGAATTTTGAGAAAGCTAACTTAATAGGGCTACCAACTCCATCGTTATCTATTACGGTTCAAATGTTATCATTTATAGACATGCACGAAAAAACGAGGGAGATTTTTCCGTTGTTCACTTGCACTCCTCAAACTTTCACTTTACGGTGTTCGAAGAAATTTTCCCCCTGAAATAGTTTTCCCTATACGTAATTCGATTGTTTACCCGAAAGCGGGCTGCGGACCCCTTGGCGCCTTTCGTTAAGAGTAGGCTAATGCCGACGCCGGGTTTCTCTCCACCCTTTATCCTTTCCTATCCATCCCCTATGGCGCAAATGACCTCAGCTGTCGGTCGCCTCCCCTCAAAACTACTACTACTACTACCCGAAAGCGGTGCTTCGTTTCAGGAAATCCACACGCTAAAAATCTTTAAATTTTCAAGGAAAATATTTCCTCAGAGATTCTCTAAGGAAATTAAATTTTTCGCGGAAAACCAATTTTTTCCCTAAATAATAGGGAATGTTATCAGGATTAATTCCGTAAGGGGAATGATTGAGAGATTTTCGAATGCATATGTTTATAAAAGTTCCTAGCCGCCGATTTCTACCTATCATTAGCAGATTCTACAGAGGAGGTGTCGGTCGCAAATTGCGGTCGGACGTCCCTCAGAGTTACACGTTCATCCTGCATTTCCCCCGCTCTTCATAGTCGGTTGCTTAAATAGGTGTTTTTCCGTTGCTGCATCGACGCGGCGATTGTTTGTCGAGATGGCGGTCGCCGGTCAATTTTAAAGCCATTTGACCTCGCGGCCGCTGCGAGTGCCCCTCTCCGGGAGTGACGCAGCACGTGGTCGCTCCGCCGACCAGCGCATTCCTGATCCCTCCCCTCTCTCTCTATCTCTCTTTCTGCTACAGGGGGTTGGGGTGGCGGGGAAGTGACAGGACAATGGCGGCTGCACGACTGTGTCCGGGGCTAAAATTAGCCAGTGGCATCACGCCGTTTGATAGGTCCCGATGAGGAAGTTGGAGGGCAATATCATCAGAGGGAATTGATCCAACCTCCTGATTTAAGGACGGCCACCGGGAATGCAAACAGGCCTAGCCGCAAACGCAAGCCGAACGCCTTTCCTTTCGGAGATTTTTATACCAACCCCCAGACCACTCTACCCCTTCCCAGCCGGCCAACGAATCCGGTTCTTTCGGGCTAGACATAGGCGTGTCGAAATACCCTCAGCGGTATCGACGAGATGGTTCAGGACGGAGATGGCATGTTGTTTAAAGACAAAGCTTCAGACCATTTGTGGCACTTGACTCGTCGTGTTTTTCCCATTCAGTCATCACGTCCAATTATTGACGAGGGCGAGGGCAAAACACGTAAGTCCTGGTGGATGAAGAGACCAGCTTATGAGAGTTGACTTGCATTCCAGTACCTATGACATGATATCTATGGAATCGTTAAGAAACTGGCTGAGTCGAGTAGGAAACACGGTGAGAGTTCCTCATCCGTTCTTCATCGACCAAAACACGCGCGGCAAAATTTCCGAAATAGGCACACTTGGCGGTAAAAACGACTTATAAGTAATTATACCTATCTAACGGGGTTATCTAATGATTTTCTCTAGTTTATAAGTTAGAAGTGACGTCACAACGGAGGCTTATTTGGCAGCAAGTTGAAGGCAGGGTATGATTAGAGGGACGGGAGAAATGCGAAGTACGCAGGATAAGGGGTTAGTGGAGATACTGATAGACGGTGGGATGCTGAAGACGGTAATAGAGGTTCCCAAGAAAGTGCGGTAGACGGAGGAAAATAATATAATTCAGAATGAAATTAAGATAGGTAGGAAGAATACAGAGCTAAATAATGAGTTATTTCAATATGCAGTATGGGGTTTATGGAATTACGTCGTAGAAACAACGGCTATGATTTACCTATATTCGTTTGCAGTGCCCAGGTCCACCGAAAACCAATAAACCAGAAACATATTTTTAATTATAATAAAAATCCCATTAACCATGTTAATACTACAGTGCCTATCAAACTCGGTGATATTATAAGTAATAAGGACAAATCCCAAACTCACTACATTTAAAAAACTACGCTTTTGTGAAATGTAAAGAATTTAGAGAATTTATTATTGCATTACAGAATAGTGCAAGGCAATAATAATGCATAATATACCATAATGCTGCATTATATCTTTTGAATTGTCATTCAGACCTATACAATCGAGTCAGCGCTGAAAGAAGAATGGTAAAATTCTGCCTACCATAAAGAATTTAAGTTCCAGCGGTTACAGTTAATTTGAAAGCGTACATATTTTTGGGCATGAAGTTTCAATATCTAAATACAGATCCTTCGCCTTGTCGCTTGCGGAAGCCGTACATGACAATGAAATTAGTACGAAACTGGTTAAGGTGTTAGTGTAATCTACGAGGGTCCAAGTAAAAATAAAGGTAAAATTAAAAAATTCGAGAGATTGAAAATATATGATTACCAGGAGATCTGTTATAAAAAAATATCATAAAATTTATAATAATCTGATAGTTTTTAATCATTTATATTTAATACTTTCAAGTGTTTTTTAAGACGAAAGCTGACAGAATTCTATTGACAACCAAACTGTACATCCAAAAATACTTACAAATATTTTTAATAAGCGCAGGAATACCATCACATCTCGTAAGACAGATAAGACTAAAAAAATCAGGCTTGTAAGTTATTCTTCTCGACCGAAACGAGTGGACCAAATTCTGAAACGGCCGAAAGAGTTTGAAAATATTTCCACCCTATAGACTCAACTCGCAGGATTTACAAGGCTGAGCTTTTTATTGCAATAATATCGGTAAATCGATACCTCACATATCATTTTGTCATTAGAAGCTTAGTGTTCATCATAAGCGCCTTCCCTCTAGCCCAATTGTGATGAATAGAGTACCATGTCCGCCTTGCTCGACTCACCTGCTGTGCATAGAATACTCTATGACATTACCTAAGAGGAAAACGCTTACCTCTCTTTACGGATTAAAATCCTCAATCAGCATAAGACATCGTGCCATCAACGGATAAATTTGTAGAAAACCTCAGAGTTCTTTTTCAGCACACACACATATTATTATTAGGTAATCTACCGGTTAAGGTAGGTTTTTCGATGGACATAAGTACTTATTAAATAACTTTTGACCCCTAGCAAAACACTTCATCCTACTTTACATCAGGTCCCTCTTCAGCTCTGAGTACTTTCTTCCTCCCTTCATCCCGTCCAACATCCCTATCCTGTTCCTTCCCTTTCCTCGTTTGCCTAACATTCTCCCCTCAATTACAGTCTTCAACATCCCGCTGCCCCTACCAAACCGACCTTCAGGTTAATTACTGTGTTTATGGTTTTATTATATATACCATACCATACCATAAACACAGTAATTAACCCGAACGTCGGTTTGGTAGATGATGGTTGAGTTCACCCAGTGCTAAGCCCGACGGCGTGTGAAATTCACACATCAGGGTAGGGGGGCCAGTTCCTTTCTATGTGCCAGTTATTGTTTCCCAGGAAGATCTGATTCCCGAAAAATTACATAGCTTGGGTGGAATAAATAAATAAATAAATATATATATATATACGTATATATATATTACATATATGTATAAATATAAATATATATATATATATATATATATATATTACATATATGTATAAATATAAATATATATATATATATTACATATATGTATAAATATAAATATATATATATATATATTACATATATGTATAAATATAAATATATATATATTTATATATAATTTTCATTAAGTTAGCAATAACGAACAAAGACGAAAACACAGAAACATACCAAAAAAAAACTCAAAAATAAATTCACACGTATTCGAATTTTCGGTTGTCCTCCAAAGGAAGGAGTTCCTTCTTTCCCTTCCTTGAAAAACGTGGCTTGCACCAACGAAAATTCGAAAACGTGAGAGTTTTTTTTTCTTTTTTGTGTGTTTCTGTGTTTTTGACTTTGTCGCTAGTGCTAATTTCATACGTGTTATTATTCACATCCGTGAGATTTTCACCTAAGTTATAAATATATATATATATATATATATATATATATATATATATATATATTTATTTATTTATTTATTTAGTTATGATATGGGAGTAACACCCCAGCAATAATACACACGATCATATGAGCACGTGCCAACGGAGCTAACGCCGTCTTCGCCCCGTTTCTCATATCGGTGACTTCCCGGCCCACGCCTTACAAAGGTTCCCGCGTCTCACCTTCTTTGCTTCCAATTTCCGCCCCCACAGGACACCCAAACACACATAGCCCCTCAACCAAACTTTTTCTGCGCGTTGCGACCCTTTCTCGCGCGACTTCCCCCAACCCGTCGGGCCCCACCCTGGGAACCATTCTTCCCTTATCCTCATCCTTCCACCTCAACCTGGATAAGGGATAAAAAAGGCTCAGAAAGGAAAAGATATCCTTCGCTTTCTAACCCCGTTTTCAAAAGCACTAAAAAGATCGAACGGGCTGAGAAGGAAAGGATTTTTCTCTGGTCTTCCTATTCTACGTTTTTCCTCGCCATACACGCAATCCATATACCTCTCAGTGTAGATCTCATCCCCCGCATATCTTTGCAAAAAGGAAAGATTCGATGAAAAGCATGTGCCCTTTCAACGCCTGGCAAGGGAATCGCTATATGGACACCGGAGATGTGATTGATGCAGGACAGAACGATTTTGAAACGGAGACCGAGTGGTAGAAAGAGAAGCCCTTTACCATAAGTAGAGTTTTTCTCGGACAAATTAGTGTATTTTCAGATGCCATATATTTGCACATAATTTGGTTTTGCTTGCACAATGCAACCTAAGATGAATTTTTTCCTACCAACGACTTCTTTTTCCAAATGGATATGTATTCTGCCGTATAAGGCAATTATTTTATTTAAATGGTCGCGATAGCGCAATAAAACCCCTGATGCAGAAATACATAAGTGTTCCAACTCGACGACGTGAAACTCAAAAGACGCTAATAATTTCCTCTTTGGAATGTTAGGACCATTAATAAAGAAAACATAATTTCAATTCAATTACACAAACGGTTGTATTGGTTGAACTCTATAGTTTTACACCCAAACAAAGTAATCAATCCGAAGGTTTGTTTCATTGGTAAGGAGAGAGATCATCTAATGCTAAGTCCTAAGACGTGTAAATTTCACACGTCAGGGAAAGGTCGGTCACTTTCCCGGCGCTACCTGCGGTTTTCCAAGTATGCCTGGTGCTCGAAACATTGCGCAGCTACGATGAAGCAGTCGATGTCCGGCGGAGTCACCCGGAATCAAACCCGGGTATTGCGCGCAGTAGCTCAGCGATCTATCGATTGGGACTACTACGTTTAATATAAATTTCCATGATTAAGTTTAATGAAATTACCACTAAAGTAAAATTCTTTTATTTATTACTATAATTAATCGTATTATACCGTCCTGAGGTAGATTTTAGATGAACGCAGATGATGCATTCGTAGCCTCTCCCAACAAAATACACCTTGGCATCCGACACCACAGTAAACCTTTATTCAATTCCGCAGACTAATTTTCATTCACAATTCAACAGTTATAAGTCACAGGTTCTACACCAAATAAGTCCAAATATTCATTTACAACACGATATTTTATATTATGTTGCTTGAAATTGTTACTATTTTTATGTATTCGATTAAATGATTTATTTCGTGATGCAAACAATTTTATTTCCAAATGTATTAAGTAAAAAAATCGATAAACTTCATTTGGACGTGTTGGGTGATTTCCTTTCATCTTTGATCTCTGAGATTGAAAGGACCTCCTTCTAAATCATCCATGCCATTCCCTTGTCTTTGGCTCACGCCAAGGGAGGAAAAGAATCCATAGGTGCGAAGAATAGGGTAGGTAAAAGGATGGGAGGAAAGGGATAATGGGCTTTTATTTTTTGATTGAACAAATATTTGAACCTCGCGCTCGAAGAGGAGCGTGCCCCGTCGCTTTAGGAGAGCATTAGCGACATCGAATCGCCATTGCTGTGACATTCGGTGGAAAGCTACGTCTAAATAAAATTCGAGGCAGTCGAAGTGGCTTGGTAGGCATCAATGAAACGGCTTAATACTTCTGGCCAACGTGAATTCCCAGAACTGCCTGCACTCACACCCGTGGTCTACAAACAAGGAATTACACTCAGCCCTTCATCAATTGTCTACACCCTCCTTTCAACCACTTCTGAAAGAGGAAAAAAAATAATGGGCTTGAAATATGATTTTTACAGTGTTGACATTCGTTTGTTCTCTCTTCTTTTTATTCAGAATTTTCTGATTTGAATAATTTCGCAAAGGGTTGTGCGGCAGTTTGATGAATAAAAGGACATCATTATCAATATATGGAACCGAAGACGGGATCTCCTGTCCTTTCTTTAAAATACTAACTCTCTTCGGCCCTCTTAGTCTTTCCGTCAACCATTCTTGACCTAATTTTCCCTACAGCAATTTCTTGGTGTCCTTCAGCCTGCATTGTCTCAAAGCGTTCCTGGTAATTTTCTTTTCTCCGTTATCATATTCCTCTTCTCCTCCTCTCGTTTTCGGTACATTTACTCCTTTTCCCCATTCTCTATCTTCCGATCGTGCTCCAAATCCAAGTTTTGAAGGTATTTAACCTTAAAATGAACGTACCTACGGTCGTAAAACATTGGAAATCGAAAAATCCGAGACCATAAACTTGCGATTGTAAACAAAATTACGGTCTCGGCTTTTTCGTTTTCCAAAGTTTCGAAGGGTTTTCCTCTCCGGTCTGATTCTCCAATGGTCCACATTTCTGATCCATAGCGTGACACGCTCCACAAGAATGGCTTCATGCACCGTACTGTAGGAATTTCATTTTGTCTAAAGAATACACCTTGACGGAAAGGTCGACCGAGTGATCCGGGTTTTCGAACCCTCGATTCCCAACCGTTCTTTCTGTAGCCGATTAAACCGATGATTTAACCAATTAAGACACTTTGAGACGTCTGGATGATTTAATGATCTGTAATGGTTTTTATTGTGAAATTCCTGAATTTCGATCCACATCAGCGGATGACTCCTTTGATGTAACTGTAGTGGCATCTCCCGCAGTTATTTGAATCCTTCACGAATTGTCAGCTTCCCTATCTTCATTCTCATAGTATGGTGCATGCCCTCTTTCACTCGAGCTATTTTCCGTTTGATGTCCGTCGAGTTCCTTCTATCACAGGCTACGCTGCTACTTCCGGGGTGGGTGAAAGATTCCTCTTGCCCAATTTCTCTCCTCCAAGCAAAACGTCTGCCTGCTTCTTCTCTCGTCCACACACAGCGGAAATGGAACGTTGTGCGTCTGCTAATTGGATGATGTCGCGTGATAAGTCAAGCATCAGTTATGGTGCATCGCATGATGATAAAGGGAATTTAAAAATCACGTATTTCATTATATCAAGGTATTAGAGCAAAATTGAGTCAACACACAATACCTAAGGTCAAGTTAAAGAAATACTACCAATTAAACAAAATGATTGCATTCGTTCAATTAATAGAAGCATTATATGCTGGCAATTTCGGCAGAATTCGCTGAAATAATTAGTTCTTATAACGGCAGAACAGCCTGCGTATTATCATAATTGAACGAAGTAGTAATGTAGCATACACGAGCATGAATATTGTGTTATTTTGTTGCGATTCCATGATTCGCTTCCAAAAGTTTTAAACTACGATATCATTGAAAAAAACTATTAAAATGAAGCTTCATTTGAAAGTTACACCGAGTTTTTCCATGCAAAAAATCGAAGCAATAATTTAACTCCTCCTAAGGCGTGGAAATGAACGCATGAAGAGAAAGGCGCCCAACGATGACGCAACGATTAACACAGGGTGTTAGACAAGAAATTAAATATATAGACAGACGGTCGTTAAAAACTATTATTTCACTCAAATTACATTAGCTTACAAACATGCCCGGAATGTATATTCATAACGTGGGAAGGCATTCATTTTGCAGCATTGGCAATCGAAAGAATTGATAAGAAATCATGCTATTTCTCATTTTCTTCTACACATAGTAGGTGAAATAGGACACGTGTCAGGAACTTAATTGAGGTATTTAATTTAAAAAAGTTAGCACTCCAAGAATTGAAGCTACCATACGACAGAGGTATGAATCCACCATATTTCCAAACGTAGGAATACTTCATAAAAGTTTCCCTCGCCCAAAAACTTGAACCTTGCCCTATAACCATAAGGTTAACCGGGAGTGATTTCCGCTTAACCAGGTCTCATTTCGACGAAAACCGCCTCGATCTCCAAGCGAAAAAATTAAACACGAGAACTTCGGTAGTTTTCCTCGAGCCTTCGCTTCGCTCGTCCATCAACTTAAATGAGGGCGTTTGTCGACGGCAATGGAGCAGAGATGCTTATTTTTGTGGATCTCTCAATTAAGGAGGAAGGTGTTTTCTAACCATCTCCTTAACAAAACCGTAAATGTAGATGAACGAGCTATCAGACCTTGTTATCTTCATAAGAAAATGTTTTGAGTATTCAGCAAGATTGGGACTACACTGCTCACGTCAATTGAACTGATTTCAGTTCGCTAATTTTTCTGATAGGCGCGATCAATCCTTATTTCTCCTTGCGAAGTCGCACTGCTCAGGAGGGCGCGGGATCCACAGCTGTGGACTGAGTCACTGATCAAGCAAGAGGGACACAAGCAAGGGTCCATTCTGCCAAAATCAAAAACTTCGTATTTTCAATGAGGATACCCACAGAATGCGGTCGCATAAAATACACCTTTAGTAAATTATCATAAACTTTTACTATTCAGCTAAAACGTGATGCAGAAAATGGCTCAATGACCCTAAACGACGCTTTCTTTGCATCCCCAGGCAAATAGGTACTCGTATAATGGCGCGGTTTAGAAATCCATGCTACTTATGACACACCGAACAGTGCATCTTGGGTTCATCTAAAACAATGCAATACACCGTAAACCGCCGCAAGGGTGGGCGGCTGATGGTGTTAGGGCACCAGCTATTTATGTCAAATTATTTACTTTTTTATAAATATATACCCGCAAATACGCAAGCACACGTACACAGACACAAATGCATGCCTATCTTCGAAGGGGAATTGGGGATAGAAGAACAAGTTTTTGAATCTGTCAGCGAATCTTTAATGTTTTAACAGCTGCATGCAATTTTATCTATACCCCATTGTTGGACCACTCCATTTGAAGCATGTTGGTGATTATTTCTTCCAGTCAATGCTACATAAAGGGTCCTGTATGGTTTCGCCTGATTACAATGAAATTCAGTAAATAAACAAATTTGAAAAAATGAAAATAAAAGACAGGAGATGAGAGACGCGCATTACGATCGAAGGAGCAAAAATATCGCAACATGCACCTAAGTCATTATTCATGTTAGTACTATCTTAGAGTTCGGGGAGCTTGGTAGTGGAGCGGGTAGATTACTGACCGGGATGCCCGGGTTCGATTCCCGATAAGACCTCTTGGTATCATCAGCTTTATCCATGCTGCGTGATTTTGTGTCCCAGATCTTCCTGGGTAATAGACACAGAGAAATTAACTGACGACCTCCCTTCCCTAATGCCTGAGCTTAAGGTAGGAGGGGTCAGTATCAGTGAGGTTCTTCCCTCGCGTATCAAACCATCCTTGGGTCGGTCATTGCGGTCGTCTTTACAAACTGGTTTTACGAATAATCCAAGTGCATAAATATCCGCCGCCGAGTTTAAAAAAGAGTCGCGGGGAATTTCCCGTTTTCCACGCATTACCCAGATCTCTTCCCTTAGAAATTCCCTGGATCACTCCTGCGTGGATGCATTTTCTCTCTAAGCTCCGAAAGAGGGGTCGAATTAGTTAGCGTGACTGGGCTCAGGAGTATCCTTGAAGTAAACGACGACGCCGTCGCCATGCCGGAGGGTCGTGGTTTCACGGGAGGGGAGGGGCGTAGTGTTCTGAAACACCAGCGGGAACGAGGACACGCGTGCCTAGACCTGCTCGTTTCGTCGCCCGTGAAGATTCGATCCTCCTCCCCCATGCATTAAGCCCCACCCCCTACCCCTTCTTTTGCACCTCACGACTACTTCCTACTGTCCCCTTCGCCAACCTCCCCTCCACCTCCCTTCCCGCCCAAGCCGACCGGCTCTCATGCATTATTTAACGCAATTCATGCATTTTGATAACTTCAATCTTGAGTGCAAAAGGGATTTTAGAAGTGTTTTCTGGTCGTCATTTTTCTCCCATCTCTTTCTCCCATCTACCTCTCCTCATTTTTTTCTCGCGGTCTCCTCCTTTTTAGCGTTTTTTAACTCCAAAATGCGCATGCATTATACAACGAGCGGTGGCGCACGAGCGCCAACCGTTGTCGGGTTTTTTTTCTCCCTTCCCCACCGACCTTCGTCGTTTTACGAAAATGCTTACCGCTTTGTGAAAACGTCGCCATTTCCCTAGACTTTTTTAGTAGGTAGTTTTTAGTTAGCATTTAGTAGTCTTGTGTTTTACTTTTCGTCCGAGCTAAAAAGTTCTTCTCCTCACTTGCAATTCAAAGGTTTTCAAATTAAATATCCTAATTTTGTGATTGATCGAATTTCCAAGTTCAGAAAGGGATGAGATTTGACGTCGACTCATAAGGTTCCATGCATGAGATAAGTTTTAGAGGAGGAGCAAAATTTTTATCCACTCCGAAATGCCTCTAAAACATTGTATCTATCCGTTTGATTTTATGACTAGCGCACTTCGACTACATTATTTTTTTCCAAGACCGATTGTTAAGGGTGCACGAAGGAAAAAAAGGCGAAGGTCCCTGGATCAAACCGTGAGAGAAAGCGAACGAGCGAAAAAGAGACAAAAATGACCAGATTCTAACACTTTTGTTTGCCCTAAGAGGTCATGGAATTTTGAACAAATTTAAATGACACCAACGTGTTCCGGCTTCAAACGATCATAAGTAGAACTCGCAGAATAAACTTCCTTTTCGAAAATACTTTCCAGTTTTTTTAGAAAAATAGAGCCATCAATGCTTCAGGAATTTATAGGAATCCGAATAAACTTTGAAGGGCATAAGTCATTTTTGAATTGGCTAATTTACGTTTCGTAGAGCATAAAAAGGTTCCCAACAGATGGATTACCTCTAAAGAAAAAACGAACGTATATTTGTTCCAATTAAGGGAGTCGCAACATAATTCATTGCCGAATGCCGCAAATCAAGACTGGCTGCTACAATGTTTGGCCAGCTATCATGCTTCGTTATCTACATGACATCAAAATCAGCCGTTTGTGAGTTTATTTTCAGTTCCCCAAATCAAATAAATTGATACGCATCAGATATTTCTACTCGCGCATGGCTCTGGAAACAGAATAATGCTTTAAATTGCCACCCCGAAGAAGAAGGGAGGGATAAACGGAGGGAATTTTAAAATAAAGCGCACTCATTCTTTGTCCGAACAAAATACAATTAAATAACAGGAACTTAAATCATATCATTGCGAGCATTATATTCAAGAAATTCCAATAAAAACTGAATTTGATGATATCCTTAAAAGCACAAACTCGTCAAGGAACTGATCAAAAAAAAAGATCCAATAACGATTGAACTGGACGAAAACATTGTTCCGTTGCTTTTTACGAAATATCATTCCGCACAGGCAATAAATCGTTTCAATGTCGTATTGGCCTTACTTTTCAAAATTCGAATGTTGAAAATTTCATTATTTCAATAAAGCGTGCAATGTTTATAGATAATGATCACAATATTGGTGCTTAAACGTTTATAGGGTCGATTATACTGGCTGACCATTACAGGCAGAACCTGAATACTAGTATAAATAAACATTTTAGAATATTTAAAGAAAACCCTCTTAGTTGATAGGTAGGACTCCTGCACACAATGAAGAAAGGATAACAAGGGGTGAAGAACAACCTGTAATACTAATTAATATGCAACATTCAAGAATACACCAGTTATATTAGTCTCGTGAAAACCTATGCATAAGAATAACTCAAAATATACGACAACATCGGGGGATCGAGATGGTGCGGGGGCTATCGTACTGGCTTCCCACCCAAAGATTTCGGGTTAAAATCCCGGCGGTGTTGAATATTTTTCAGTGGTATCTCGATCCCTTCTTCAGGTGCTTTGTGGAGGGCACTTTGAGTGAGTACGCCGTCCGTCGGATGGGACGTTAAGCTGCGGACCCCTTGGCGCATTTCGTTCAGAGTAGGCTAATGCCGACGCCGGGTTTCTCCGCCCTTCATCCTTTGCTGTCCATCTCCTATGGCGCAAATGACTTAGCTGTCGGTCGCCTCCCCTCAATACTACTACAACTACTACTACGAAAACATCTGAAAATTTGAGGCGTGCTTCATGGTATTAATGAAATTCTTTCATCTGATAAAGTTCATGCCCACCGAAAAATAAGTCAAGCAGGCACATTCCCGTCTAAATTAAACACATAGATCTTCCAGGAAAAGAAATTAATATATCTCCATCCATAAAATAAAGGAGGATAAGAATTAACTAGAGAACCAATTAATGATTCAAATTTATAACAAATCCTTTTTTTAGAATAGGCACATAACAACCTACGCAAAAGAATATTCTAGGATGCACGGAAAAACCCGCGAAATCTTACCCCCAAGAAATCAATAAATTAAATAACTTTTTAAGAGGTAACTTAGCGTCGAACGCAAATTTAGCAGAGAATAATTTCGTCAAATATCACCAAAATGATCTCCAATATAAAGTGTGCATACATACGTCACCATTAATCAAGCTCTAGCCATGAGATAATGATGAATTCATCCTATAATCGAACCCTGGCAAAAAAAGCAATTCTACGCTGCATTACCATTGATATCGTAGCATTTCGAATCAACAAAGGAAATTCCATTCGCAAAATATTCCATCCGTCAGGTTCCCGAGACATGGTCCGCAAACTATGAGCAGGACGACGATCGGAATAAAAAAAACATAAAAAAGCAAGCAGCTAAGCTGAGCGGAGAAAAGAATAAAATGCCCCCAAAACGAGCGGAGAAAAAAATACGAATCCCTATAACTCGTCTTGACCAGACGGCGTAGTTTATGTGCGTGGAACAACACAAGAGATAGAGACAAAGACTGGGTTCTTTTGGAAGTCGATCGTCCCCAGCGGCCCTGGCACGCCCACATACGGAGTCGGGGAAATGGATTCTTAAAGAGAGGACGGGCCTTACTGGCATGGTGAACCGGAGCCGCCGCCGAAGTAATTTCCTCTCACGTCAGGGAAACACCTTGGCGCGTCACCTTGTCGTCACAGAGGCCCCTTGCGGACCAAGTGAGACCTCGAGGGAGGAAGAAAACAGGGGGGAATGCGCGTGTGGGTAGGGAGAGGCAGCTAGGGAGACATTCATGCGACTGACAGGTAACAGGTCATATCGGGCTTGAGGATGCGAGCGCGGCCATGTAATGAGGATAACCTCGACGCACAGATGAACGGTTTCGATAGACGAAGCAGGGTAGGTAAAAGAAACAAAAATAAACTACAGCGGGCATTAAATGACGGAGTATTCATATATTCTTGAAGAACTAATAAATGTTTGAAGGGTTATGGTAGTATTTACGCTCTTGAGCTAAAATATATGCATGCCTACATGCCATTCCAAGTTACCCAGAGGGATGTAAGTGTTAAAGTCCAAAATTTGTCAACTTTATCGCCTACTGCGCCCTGATTCGAACATGTTTGGCAATTGTTATTTCGTCTCTCAGTTTAAAATTTAAACGAGAGCTCACCTAATGATAACCCTAATCGAGTGTGAAATTCCCATATTCAGTCTTATGGAAATATTTTTCTTTCCCTATGGCACCGGTGGTTTCCAAGAGAACACTGGTACCCGAAAAAATTACGGAGCAAGGGTGAGCCTGGCGCCCAGAAGCCTCGCCCAGAATCGAATCCAGGGTCTCGTTTGAGTACCCCAGCGATGTACCCACTGACACTCACCAAAAAGGGAAGGGCATCAAAATTGTTCAAGTTGCGAGAGCGGTTGGCAGGTATTAAGTAAGTAAACCGTTCAGTATTGGAGATATCAAACGCGTCGTACCGGAACGATGATCAGTTCAATAAATGGGCGATCGAGACCTACATTTTAAACTCTTGGGAAGCCTTAGGAGATCGCGTGAGGTTTCGATGATACGGTGCCCTTGTACTTACTGTGTATATTCTAACAATATTTTCCTGCAATACTGCCACTCATAAGAATCAATATATAGCACGTAGGATCCACGCCTCAAGTCTGTACGTAATGTTTTCTTCCTCGGACATATTCATTAGCTTCGAGATAAACCACTTGCTCTCTTCACCCTCCTCCCTCGACTACCTTTTCCTTCCTCCTGAGTCCACTGTGCTTCTCACAAACATCTACTCTCCCTCACGGCGCAAATACACGCGACAACAATTTATTTGGTTCCGTTGTATTTTTCGACGGATTACGTCACCGCCTCCCAAAATGGCGCTCGGCAAATATGCATTGCCGCGTGGCGGGCTGGATCCCAATTTGGGAATGGAGGGATATTGGGGGGGGGGGGGTTGGTGTTGGAAAGCGAAGGGGCGCATTGAATAAGGGTAGGATGGGGGAAGCAAGAGAAGGAGAAGGGTTTAGAAGGAGTGATAGTGTGGGCGGAACATTGGGGTCGGCGCGGGAGGGGGGAGAGAGAGAGAGGTCAGCGGAGAGCACGAGGGGAGGGGGAATATTTGGGAATTGAAAAGGAGAGACAAAGAGATGAAGAGGGAGCCGGCAACAACCTCCACCTCTTCCACACTTAACAATCGAGCGCCCAACAGCGCCGTCGAGCGGTCAGAATTGCAAAGTACGCCTGGAGCAAGTGACATCGTATTAGCGGAACTTTTTCATCTCCCACAAACCCAGTTCATTTTACGTATCCGAACTCATTCCAGCTAAATTTATACGAAATATTAAGATATGTAGTATCTATTGTCATTACTTAGATTGTTTCAAAACACTGATAATAATTTTTTACATGCTACAATATTGATATAAATATGTTCCGAACTCCTCGTAAATCTTGAGAAGGCAAGGGACAGGTAAAATCATTTTCAAAACGGCAATCAAACGTAAGTTTACCAGTGATCCTAATCTTTCAGTGATTGTACGATGCCGCAGAAAATAGGTACTTAGAAAATAGGTATAGATAGAGCAAAGAGGAATTCATTCTCACTTGATCTATGAATATGTGAATAATAACAAGCGTGCCACGAATGGTGGCCCTAAACTTCCAAGACCTAATAACTTGAACTAACTGATCTTAGCACTTTTCCACATGATATCAAGTGGAAATGTGCTACGATCAGTTATTCATTAAGTTCTACTTCCACCATATCATGGCTGAAGCTACTCAATGTGTACCCCATAACTTTGCCAAAACTACATGGCCTCTACACGTCATTCCATACTTCTGCAATAACGCAGATAACGAGTGATAAATTAGAAAGAAAAAATCTAGAAATTATTAATTTGAATGTTAAACCAATCATGCATGGGGTTACAATACTTACTCAGCGCATTATAAAATCAATGTGGTAGGTATAGGATGAATATCAAGCTACACAAAACAGAGGTTATGAGGTTTTCGATAGGGAGTAGGGCTACGCTAAACGTTAAAATAGGATGGCAAAATTAAGAGCAGGTGAATCACTTCACCTATCTTTGTGAAAGTGCTTTGGACAAAGATGGTCGAAGTAGTAGATTAGAGGAAGCTTTCATAAGGAGAATTGATGTGATGGCAGGGACGTTGAGTACGGGAGCTATGAAAAGATAGTAAAAATTTCATATTGGACGTGGTTGTGTGCGGCGCGGAAACTTGGTCATTTAAGCAAGATGAAAGGCATATTGCATGGCAAGGCATGTTGGACTCTTTTGCGGTGTGCGTGTGAAGAAGAATGGAATAAGTTAAAATAGAAGGTACTATGTGTGGTAGGGCACGAGAAAGAGTCGATGGGGGATCGATATGGTGCGGCGGTTCAAATCCCGGCGGTGTTGAATATTTTTCAGTGGTATCTTGATCCCTACTTGAAGTGCTTTGTGGAGGGCACTTTGAGTGAGTACGCTGTCGGTCATATGGGACGTTAAGCTGCGGACCCCTTGGCGCCTTTCGTAAAGAGTAGGCTAATGCCGACGCCGGGTTTCTCTCCACCCTTCATCCTTTCCTGTCCATCCCTAATGGCGCAAATGACCTCAGCTGTCGGTCGTCTTCCTACTACTACAACAATACTACTACTACAAGAGTCGTTGGGAGAGGGCTAAAGAAGGCAGGAAAGATGAATTCAGAGTACATATTTAGATTGGTGATAATATGCTGTGGACTATTACAGACGAAAGAACACGATGCAGGCTAGGGGTAGGAAGAGGTCAGGCATGTAGGAAGGAATAAATGGAAATAGAAAATACTCAGAATTGAAGTAAATACGTTTTAAGACATACAAAATATATATTTTTATGATCAGAGAAAAGTCAATTTGATTTATTTTTTATATTTATATACTGTGCAAGTCACCGCTAGGATGTGTGGCAGGGGGTGAATACACACCACAATAATTGTACCCGAGCATGGCCCTACCGCGGTTGAACAATGTTATTATCATCCCCTATCGTTTGTAGAAAAAATGACATCTGTTCCAGACTTAATCTCTCCAATTTTACTAACATGATCTCTCCTATCGTAGAACGAAAGGGTAATAATACATTTTCAGCATCACTGCTAAAGAGACTATCTTTAGCAGTGATGAAGAGTATTATTTTGGATACGCTACTAAGTTTATCATAACAATATTTTACAAATCTAGCTCATTTATGCTGCACGCGATCCAATTTAGCAATTAATCCAACTTCGTGAGGATCCCGTATACCTTGTTGAACATGTACCTGCTAAGATTGGAGGTCTATGAAATGTGGGTGGATTTTAACAAGTTTTTCAATAGCCAAACAACGATAATTTTTAAATTTTATGAAAAAATAAATCAAGAGGACTTCAGGTCTCAAATACACATAATTAATATTTGAAAGCCGAGTGCATTCATATATCTCCCGGATCTCTTCAAGTCGATGGCAGTTACCCGATCACGGTACGGGATAACAGAGGAAATACAGAAGTCAAACGAAGAGCGAAGAGCCCTCGGCCACCGCAGGCGGAGGAACGAGAAGGAGCAAGTCCCTACCACCCTGATAAGGGAATTCTATCCCTCACAGGGCTTCGCAATAGGCAAGATGTAACGTGGCCTGTCAAACTAGCCTTCGAATTAATGACTGGGGAAATGTTTGTAAAATACCCATAATCGTTCTTTAGAATACAAATCAGCCACTATTTCATTAGTATTTTCATTTTCACCATAGTGAAATGAATGAAAGAATGACTGCGTAGGCAGAAACTAAATTTACTCAATTAGCGAAATTCTATATTCAAAAGAACCTTGAAATGTCTATTTCCCACGTCCAAAAAAACTTATATAAGACGAAAAATATTACATCTTCACGGTTTTTATACGTTTACTTTGAACATAAAAGTACAAATGTTAACATTTCTTTCTAAGCATGCTCAAAATTAGAGCTCCACCTATTATAGCTATCTTAATAAGCAATGGTCCGCCTCGTTCAGTATAAGGATCGCATGAACGTTTCGATGCTCCACCATCAATAAACTCGGAAACTAGGCCAGATATGAAGAACGTTTATAATCTCTCTCCAAAAATGGCAGTAGGGAAAAAATGTAGATAAGAAGAGCGCATAGCAGTAGTGAGGTCACCATTTTTTTCTCGATTATCCATCCCAACGTCCACTTTGAAAAATAAAATATGAGAGCTCTCGCGGCGCTCAAAGTAGGAACTCTCACCGCCATGCAAATTGAGTGAGCACTCCGAGTAGTGCCGATGAGTTGACGTCGCGGTGTAAAATGGAAGGCATCACATTCACCACGCATTAGCATCGCCCGGCCCGAAACTTGAAAACTGCCGAGGGAAGAAACCCTGCTTCTCAATTTCCCATTCTATTGCGGGAAAAACTCTTCATCCCCACACCTTTTTTCCCCATCTCCGCGGCCGCGCCACCGGATTTATGAATACTAACTCTCAATTATCATTCGTAGAAACCGTGTGTCCGGTCACCCAGAGTTTCGGAAAAAGTTTCGAACCTTTTCCCTCTGTCCACCCCTCCTGAGAACTTTCTCGCCTCCCCACGACGGTGGTTTTTCCGGGAGCTTTCTCAACACCAAAATGCCCTTTGGCCTCTCGCCCTTCCATGTTCAGCACACTTTGACTTATGATCTCTCTAAACCTGAGATTTTTCGGAACGTAAACTTCCTTATTGAGAGGAAAAAATAAGAAAATATCAGAAAATCCATAATATTTAATAAACTCCAGTTTAAAAATTTGCTCACGTTTCTTGCAGTACGCCGAAAAAATGGTTACAAGATTCCAAAATCGATTATCTAATCATTCTTAAAGAAACGACAAAGTGTTATTCTCCTCGGAGTAAACTGTTTTTTAGAACCCATTACATCACGTTCATTGTATGTTTAGATTTTCGCAAGCAATTATTTCACCTTTACGTCATTTTAAGTCATAAATTGCAAAATGTGTAATGAGCATTTAAGTAGTATGCTCGTAAATGAATAACTTTTAGCCACTGAATAAAGCCAACGCTATTCCGGTCAGTTTAGAAAAAATATATTTCGTCACCTTAGATCTTTAACGGGTGAGACATTTCATTTGCTGAAATCATAGAATTAAAAGTTATTAAGTGGAGAAGTAATATTTAATAAGTTCCCTTACGGTCAAAGCAAATTATTTTCGCACGGCGAAATGAATGCACTAAAAGATTCAAATGAAATGCTATGAATTTACCATACAAGATTATTTCTTCAATAAACCTGTGAAAGAAATGCAACGTTCTGTGTTGAACAGAAATGAAATTCCCTTGCAAAATCATTTTAGGGAGGGCTGACTGAATGGAAAAAGTAATGAAAGACATATTTGACCCGATAACTAGAGAGGAAGGCAATGAAACGAGAGCATTCAATATATGTGAGGATTATTGTTGAGGAATGAAGGACGGTCTACAACAAAATCGAAGAGACTAGCTACGGAAAGAGGGCTAATAAAAATCAATCTAATCATATCACAATGAGGGATGGGCTACCATATCGCAACTATCGATACGGCTACATACCATTATAAAAAAGGCTGCCATTATCTGATACACTCATTCAATACTGTTAATACAGGACGTTATCGAATAAAATATTACAGCGAATTCAGTAATGCGAAATAGACAGCAATAATGAGTTTAATAAATATAAAAGTAAGATTAACTGAGGTTGTTAAAATATACATCATAAACACATAATATGGCAAGGCACACACGTTTTTATTATTAATGAATGACATTATGACACAGTGCGGCAAAACGAGTTACGTCAGCCCCAAAATGATAATTACCGCCGCCGACAAAACCAATGCGTTACTAATCTAATGTAACAAAACTAATGTTAATTAAGCACGTATTAGTTGAATATGCTGTCTGATTCGGGAATACATTTCCCACACACATTCGTGTCAGGAGATTACGTAAAGTTGAACGGGAATAAGCAACATCAGTACTCATATCAAAAAGAAATTGTTTAATCGTCACGCACCGAGCACTGCTGTCAATTGAAACAGAGACACCCTATTGGCGGGTCGGGCCTGCAGAGAGGACGGAAGTGGAAGGAGAGAACTGATAGGTTTAGGGGACCGAGGAAAATGTGTGAAGGACAACTGAAACAGTCGGAGATGGATTAGAAAAGGGCAAATGACATTGCCCGAGACAGGGGGTTAGGGCGGAGGACGGGTGTGGGATGACTTGAACATAGAACAAAGATGGGAGTGGACGACTTTGTCTGATGTGATACACCTTATCTGGACGTGGGAGTGGAGCCAGAGAGACGTGATGAGGACGAAGAGGAACGAGAAAAGGTAAAAAAAAAATGGTTCGAGAGAGAGATACACGAAACGAGACGTGGGAAGTTACATGCATGCCAAATCAAAATCGATGCATCGGAAAACTCGATATTATTAACCGATACATTGAGAGCATCGAATATTATGGAAATGAGTGGGAGTTTGGGAGAAAAATCGGCACGATGTTGTTGACGCTTTTAATATCCAGCCGACGCCTTTTGAACACTAAAGGAAGGAAAACAGAGTCACGTAATTTTGTTTACCGACAAATGCTCTGCCCTACGTGTTGAAAAAGGTTAATAACAATACACAAACTGCATCCACATCGTCCATACAACTGGTTTATTAAAACAAAAGACTGCAAAAAGACGTCATCTTTTTATCACTGAGCATTTAGATGATGGTAAAGTTAACTGAATTTTTCATGATGACCGACTACTGAATTCGAATGAACACACTCACCCATATGGTAATCTGTGGCTGTCTCTAGGCGCTAGTACGTGGACGAGGAGTATTGTAAATGATCAATTAGAAAGCAAGTTTGGAAGCACAGGGCAAGAGCTTTGGAGAACATTTTTCACGTAAAACCTCTGGTCACTGAAAGCCTCTGGTGATACCGGCTTACATTTTAAGACTATGAAAATATTAAAACACTCATTACATGCACTGAGAAAGTATACATTACAGATACTTATAAATAGCACATAGATAATACAAAAGCTTTACGTTTTATGTACTTATGATACGCCAAGTAATATTTATCCAATATTTGAACATTGAAATATTTGAAATTATATGGATTTCGAAGTGGAGAGAAAAGAACTAAAAAGGATTTGTTGTAAACGTACGCTGTAGTTAACATCAGTGTAGACGTTTACTTCATGAATAAAATTAATGTTCTACTACCTAATGTCAAATTAAGACCATAAAGTGTATTTCAAATAAGTAATGTATAAACTTACCATTGTGTAAACTTACCACCACATACATTGTGCCAAACATACTCTGTAATCTCATTTATTTTACACAAAGTCTAAGAAATATTCTTTACCAGTTAGACAAACTTATTTTATAACTGGCAGCTCTTTTTGTCTGTACAATTGGAATGCGTATGATAGCTAATTGTGGCATCCTATGATATCATCTTCCCAGTAATTTGTTTGTTGGGGAAAACCTGAAACAAAATAAATGGACCACTAGGAAGTATCGATACCTTTTATCCGATGAATGTCGAGTGAGTGGTGAATTTTTTTTCAAATTGGCAAGAAATCGACCATTCGATTGGACGATGGGGCATCCCTAAAAAGCCAGAAAACTCTGACGTGTGGCAGGGCCAAGCTAAGGTTTTTTGCCCGAAAGGGAGGAGGGAAACCCCCGGGGTGTAGCACTCAATGCATATGGTGATCAAAAAATCTGTACCATACATTTCAGCAGACGATTTTCATTAAAATTCGTCATTAATCTTCATCAAATACTCCTTAATAAAGAATGAAGCTCATGCTAGATCATGGGACTAATAGTAATAATTCTGGCCAAGAAGCCATTATAGCCCTACAGGATATACTAAATTTCTTATTTGTTTACGGTTTGGGAAACGCGTATGAAAGGGCACCTCTTGATGATAGTAACAAAGCTATTTACACACTTCCAAAAATATTCTAATTGTTATAAACATATTTGTAAAATGTTATATATTTTAGGCTATTAATAAATAGCGTTTATTTAGTTTTATAGTACTCGAATATTTTATTGTGTTGCACATTTATTATTTGTTATTTTTATTCAAATAATTTACATGAATAGAAATTTGCTCGGGGAAATCCACAAAAAACTTTTTAACCATCCTTTCCTCAGGGGCCACTCACCCTCTCAGTCTCCCAGCAGTATTTCCACCCCTCCAGCATGGGATGGCGTAAGAGAAAGGGTATGCATCCAAGGGAGAGCTATGGCTGCATGACAGTCAATCCCGGCATTGGAGAGCTCAAAAGAAAAATCTGCGAGCGAGCCTCTGCATATGACTCGATATAACTTTATTTTAGGCTGAACGGATTTGATTACGAGCAGGGCAAACAAATAAAAATTTGAACTTCGAAAAATTTATGAACCATGTAGGTAAATGAGAGAAGCGTCGGTCGGTAGGAAAGGAAAATAACGTTTTTATAAAAGGGCAGGAGGCCCGTCGACCTCAATCAAAAGCCCGGGTGGTTGAGAGCTCAATCCCACAACGTTCAGCGGACATTTCAAAGTATATATTCACTTGCCGGACTCTTTCCCCTCCCCTCTCCGCAGATAAAATTGCTCAAGCCTAATGAACATTACGCGCCGGTCAAAACAAGACCATTACGATTTTTTTTTCAAAGCCAAGAAAATCACCCTAATGAGAATAGCCGAATATTTCATTTTGATATTGGTTTTAATTTTGATATGCGTAGCGTATGTTATATTTTAGACTGTCTGTTAGGATCGGCTTTTACTGATGCGCCGCCATACAATTGGTTACGCACGAAATCCAGACAGATAAGGCGAACTGACCGTGACGTGACGACGAGATTTATTTATTTATATTCTTCGCGATCTTCAAAAGAAAAACTTTAGACCGTGGTAAGAATGTACATTTATATTATCCTCATTTATTATAGAGGAACGTTCTCTTTTGTACAATAATTATTTAAATAAATTTAACACGTGAATTTACAGCTATCCAGAACAAGTTTCATGGCTTGCAAAAATACAGAAAATATAACGCGTCGGAATAAAATGCTGCGCCACATATTTTAATAACTTATTAATAAGATTTACGAAATCTGAAATGCACAAAAGCAAATTTGCAATGGCCGTCTGCCATTATTCCAAAGTCCGCACTCGGGTTCCAAGTATGATCGCTTCCACTTTTATGGATTCGGAAATATCGTTAATTATTCGCTATCGAATTTAAAAAAAAAATTAATACACGACGCTTTTGGCAATATTTTTAATGTTTGAGAAGTCCATTAAATAACCTAATAATTACTTTTAACGCAAAATTACGATGTCTTTTTTTCCTCTTCTCTCACCAATCACAACTTTGATTGGTAGAAGTTCGTGAGATCGGAAAACAAACTCAATTAACACCCTCTCAATTTCCCTTCTCGATCTCTCACATTCTCCAAGTTCCGCGGTCTCGTTTGACCAAAAGCGTCTTCCGGGAACGGACTTATCCGTTGGAGCGGATGGTGCAGAAATGGTAATGAATCCCATTTCAAACGATATCGGACGGCATTACACAATAAATACAGTCCCATGTACTACTAAAGAGTCTAAGAAATCTTAAGATCAGAAAATATGGGTACATATAAAAGGTTTGTATAAAAAGTAACAGTAACAATTTTTCCCTGACGTATCCGTGAAGCGCTGAATTCAGACCGGTGGTTAAGTGTGCGCATGATACTAGATCGCTTTGAAATTGATAAGATGGCAATTATCACGGAAAATTTGGTAATACGAAAGATCTGCGCTAAACTCGTCCCGAAGGTCTTGACGAATGACCAAAAGCAGGGTCGAGTGTCTGCTTGCGAAGACCTTCTGCAACGACATTGCGATGATTCCCCAACCCCCTTACAGCCCCTACTTGACACCAGCAGACTATTTCCTATTCCCAAAAGCGAAATTTTCCCTCAAATTACACCACCATGGGGCCCTAAGTGGCGCAAAATTAGCTTGCACGCGTACCCTAAAGAACCTTACTGAATCCGTCTACCAAGGAGCCTTCGAGTCGTGGAAAAGCCGCTGGCAAATTTGTGTCGACGCACAAGTGATATATCTTGAACAATTTTGAGGCATTGCAACGATATCTCAAATAAATCTATTTTTCCAAAAATGTGGTCAACACTTTTGATACAAACCATGTATACGTATAACGCATCTTTAAGTCAATAAGCTAAAAGGAGTATTTTTTTAGAAGAATTTAATCTCAGGTCCTCACACCTACTGGTTCCTGAGAATTGTTTCAAAGAGATTTTTTTGCGATGAGAACAATATCAATGGAAAAACTTGTTGAAGGAAAACCAACATTCCCTAAGAAGATTAAATATGCTTGAGGCCATTTGGTACTACAACGTACGCCACAAACTCTGTCATTATATAATGGATAGGAAGAAATCGCCTAGCGGTGACAGCAATGATATAAACTGTACTTGGGTGTAAATAAACCATGAGCGTACATGGGAAAAAGGAAGTGGTGCTCTTCTGTTAGTGGGAGAAGACGGTCTACGTCAGTATTTCACAAGCAACGACGCGAATCCACTTCATAAACGCCTAACTCCAGAACAAAATCGTGGGACAATCCATTCTTATTCCTCCGTTTGAGTGCACTCGTATCATCAGTCATCACTCCGAAGATTGATTACCACTCCATAACGTTTACTTCTCAGACGATTCCCTATGGTTTCCTTTGCGCTCTACATTATCTTGCCCCATTACCTGCTTCATGCATCCTATTCGGTGCCTTCCTCTCTATTCCTTGACATCCATTATTCCTTACATCATTGTCTTCCAGAGACTGTTAAGCTCGGATAATGTGCAATTAGTTTGCCTATTCTTTACCTTAATGTTTCCGATAAGTCTTATTTTTTCGCTACTTTTCATAGGCTTTTCTCACAAATAATTCGTCCCGTCCGCTTAATCTTCCTCTTTCTTCTTTTGTAAAGTCGCATTTCTGTTTCTTAAACCCTTCACGTTATTTCTCAAGCTTTATTACATATGGTAGTTTTTGTTGTACACCATGAATGAAGAAATGTATAGAGAACATGAAAAGATCTAGCCTCGTATATTCCACTCGTTTGTTAGGGGAAAGATCTTGATAACGTGTGCTGGAATATAACGCTATTTACTCTAAAAGAGATGGGATTGGAACACAAAGACAGGAGACTGATTTATTTAGGAATAGAATAGAGAATGGTGTCTAAGCTGTATAGAGAGAGCAGATGACAGCAATGGACGTAGTGAACGCATAGAAGAAGCGAAAATAAAGAAGAAAAGAGTGATTAAGGGCAAGCTATCGCCCGAGATTTTCAACGAGTGCCCTGATAAGGCAATTCCGGACACCAAGGAAAAAATGAACAGCGGCGAACGATTATAAGAAGGAAGTAACTATAAATATATTGCCCTTGGACACAGCTATACTTGCAGAGGAGAGAGGAGAACCAGTAAGATATTAGTCAGTAAAAAATGTAAGACGAAAAATTGACGAACTACAAGATAAGCAAGATCTAAGACTAAGGTGTATTGGTCTGCCGTCTTAGTAAGGGAGACCTCCAAGTATGACTACTTTAATAACCTTTTTACATAATATAAATATCCGTTCCACAATATTTATATGAATATTCGAAGACAAAGCTTTAAGAGGAAATTTTGAGAAACATATTATTAACTAACACTTTTTATTGGGGCAGAGGAAAAGACAGTTGCCCTTCTCAAATAAATAAAACTGATATAAATAAAACCGAGAGAAGAGAAACTTGCATACACATGCTGAGAGGGAAAGAAATTTTTTATTCTGCATGATAATCAATACACTTATGCATGAACTCAAACCAATTTTCGTAATACTTTTTTCACTCCAATTGAAGTACCTCCAAAAGATGGTTTTTAAATGCATCAATAGCTTCTTCAGGCGCCGAAAAACGTTGGCCAAGTTTTTTTTTTGATAAACGGAAGAAAAAGAGGTCATTTGGTGCTAAATCAGTGCGATTTGGTGGGCATCTACGAAGGATGACCCACCAATTCGACGTTTTGGCCAGTCAAATAGGGAGTTGTTACAGCTGATCTGTGAGAGCTTGCATTGTCATGATAAAGAATGATACTTCGTCGTCACTTCCTTTTCCGTATTTCACCAAGCACTCGTGGCAAACATATACTCGTGCGCCATACAGAATCCACGATTCTACGTTGCTCTAACAGTACGGGTGCCACATATCCAGTTATTCCGAAGAAACAGGCGATCATTTGCATCGATGTGCTTCGTGCACGAATCACTTTAGTCGGATTAGGCTGGTCTTCGAAGACCCATACAGTGGATTGCTGTTTTGTTTCGGGCTCACTCGCATAGATCTACGAGGGTCATCCGGAAAGTAGTACCCGTTCGTGAAATAAAGACACAAAAGTAAATATTAACAAACATAAAAAATTTTATTTGAAAGAGGATACTTTAAACTACTTCTCAACATAATCTCCAAGCAAATTAAGGCATTTGTCATAACGTGTGACAAGTTTCTGTATTCCTGCTGCATAGTCCTTCGCCGCCAGCTCATTGAGATACGCGAGGGACCCATCTTGCACAAATTTTTGCATAATGCAGATGGTGTTTAACAATTTCATGAACAATTGTTCGAGAAACATTGGGAAAATGCTCACAGATGTCATCAATTGTGACGCGCCGATCGTTCCTCACGAATTCGTCAACTGAGCTCACCAGTTGGTCTGTAATGACAGACGGTCTCTCCGAACGCTCATCGTCGTGTGTGTTCCCCCTCCCCATGTTGAAGTTGCGACACCACCGCCGAACAGACGACTCGTCCATTACATTGTCTCCATACACCTCCTTTAATTGGCGATGAATATCACATGGGCGAACGTTTCTTGCATTGAGGAATTTAATCACTGCCCTCACTTCACAACTGGCGGCGTTCTCAATTTTTTTAAACATTGTAAACAATCACAGAAACAACACAGGCAATGCTAGCGTCACGCAACTTGGCTCAGAGAAGGCAGACAAGCCACTGAAGCTATCTGACCTCGTCCAGCGGCTACTCGCGTCGTCAGCACTTCATGCGGCACGAACGGGTACTACTTTCCGGATGACCCTCGTAAGATTCGTCACCTATGTACGCACACGGGTTTTGATGCACCACGATTGTATTTGTTGAGCATTTCTTTGTACCAATTGACATGAGCATTCTGTTGAGCTTTTGTCAAATTATGCGGGATCCAACGCGAACAACTTTTTTCACATCTAAATTTTCGTGCAATATTTTACTGATGCTCGTCATGCTAATCCCCAAGGACGCCTTAATGTTACGACAAGTCACATGACGATCTTCCTTCACTAGTTCTTGCACATCGCCAATGTTTTCTGGCACAAAAACTGATTTTGGACGACCTTCACGACTTTCGTCGCTGAGCGAACGGCGGCCATGATGGAATTGGTTATACCAGCATTTCACAGTGGCAAAGTATGGTGCTTCATCGCCAAAAGTGGAAATAAGTAGATAGATACACTATTGCCTTGATAATCCACGTCGGAAATCGTAAAGAATCATCGCACGAAAGTGTTCATGAGTTAACTCCATTTTTTCGCTGAGACAAATTTTCGCATCACTGTAAACAACACAAGTTATGATCAAACGACAAAATATTCTGAAAAATGTTTGCGTTAAAAGGGTCAAACTTTCAGATGGAAACGTCAGATGGCGCCAAAAGCACTTAGTGTTGTCAAGGCTCAAAATATAAATAGAACCCCAAGCAGTTAAGGTAGGAGTGGGGGGAAAGAGAGGGAGAATATGAACAGCAGGCATAAACGGAGAGGTTGGAGGTGGGTGAGGGGGGAGGAGGATTAAAGGACCCCGATAGGATTGGCTGAAACAACCCAGGGTCAATTAGACTATAGACCAGGGAGGTCTTGCCCCAGTCAGTGTCATGACGTTCATACTCGGACACCTGCACGGACGTTGAACGGGGAGATAGGGGACGCGGACACGTGGGTGTCCGGGGTGGTGAAAATTTCTTAGGGATAAGTGTACGATATTTACGGACTAGCAAGGGAGAAGCTATTGAAAAACAATCATTACATAGGTTTACATTTAGATCCCTAGCGTACTTCATACTGGTAATTCTCGCAGTACCGGGTATCCTGAGATGAGCTGAGATGCCAACGTTAAAGGAAGAAACTATCTTTCCTATAGAAAATTTATTTTTCACAACACGGACTTCGTCCCGTTGAGATATCATTGGACATCGTTGAATACTCTGACAGTTCTTTCACAGTAAGGGAAGATTGGGGGGAGTTGTGGAGCGGAGATACAGGAAATTCATCATGTATATAAGAATTGAAACAAAATAAATGTGCGTTGAAAACAAAGATTCGTCCTTAAATATGAAAGAACATTGACCAGAAAGTGACCCCCGCTACCGCTGATATCACTTACAAGGTTTCCATAATTTATTACCAAACTATATTCACGCACCAGGAATATCCGCGGTGCTTTGTGGTACTTTTTTATTTTCTTACAACATTCAATCTCCCTACATCGCAACTAGTTGACGCTGCTGTGTGACTATTGAGTACAAACGTATAACATTCGTTCTTTCACGTTTTTCACTCTCGATCTTGAAGTCACCGAAGTCAAAAATAGGCTACCAAATGTACGGATAAATCGTACAAATTCAATTCTATAGGTCATTAATCTTCGCCATCATGATTCAGCGGAAAACGTGAAAGAGAATAATGAAATTAAGGACCACTCCGCATCGAACGATATATTTCGCAACATAATTGAGTACAGAAAAACAGATAGATAAACGTCTTTATTCGGGCGGAATTGAAAACAAAATATCCCTTCGTCAAGCACATCATAACAATCATAATAATAATAAGAAATATAAAGCGATATAGAGAAGGAAAAAAATGGTTGAGTCATGCATATAATAAAAGAAATAAGCACAAGATATAATTTTGTGGGAAAAACCAAGGGAGTTCAGACATGAAATCCCTAGTAAAAACCCACGCAGGAAAACACCCACAAAGAAGGGGGTTGTGAAAAACCTGTAAAATCCCAGCAAAATAGAAAAAAAATAATAAAAATAAAACAAAGTAAAATGAATACATATATATATATATAATAGTGTTTGGGTCGCGGTAGTCCAGGGGGTAGAGCGTTGGACTATTGACCGGAGGGTCCCGGGTTCGATTCCCGGGCACTCTGGGCGCCTACAGCTCCACCCAAGCTATGTGATTTTTCGGGTACCAGATCTTTCTGGGAAACCATAACCGGTACAGGGAAAGGAACTGGCCCCCCAACCCTGATGTGTGAATTTCACACGCCGTCGGGCTTAGTACTGGGTGAACTCAACCATCACCTACCAAGTTGATTACTGTGTTTATGGTTTTTTATATGATAGAGTGAGGTACAGTACAAAAAGGGGTATTTTACATAGACAATTCAATCCCAATAATATTTAGCATCTATGCCTTTTGTGGCGACACAAATAAACTCAACCGTGCGCAAATGATACTGGAAATGTTCTAAACTCGCTAAGCATAGATCTTTAAAAAAAACTCATGGCATTTGATGGGGGGAAAGGAAACACAATGTAGGCATAGCGCAGAAATGGAAGAGTAAAGCGGGGATAGAAGCTGGGGGACCACGAATTCGTGGAACGCGAAAGAGAAGAGATAGTCCCTCAGATGTGATAAACCTACACTGGAAGTGGAAATGAGCGGGAGGGAGAGGGGGTCTCGTGTGGTGGGGGGAGGGGAAACAGGGCGAAGTGTGTTTAACTCCCGCATGTTTGTAGTGGGTGGACGGGGTCGGCAATGTTGAGGGGGCGACGGGAATAAAGCAAGTGCCTGGAGATGTGGGAGGCAATGGGGGGGGAAGGAGGGGGTGAAAGGGAAGGGTGAAAATGGAAAGGTCAAACAGTCGAGGGTGAGAAAACGCAGTTTTCCGGGGGTTGGGCGTGAAACGGAGGAGTGGGTCACACGCACCGGAATCAAAGCCTCCCCTTCCCTTCGCCTTTCGGCCTGGACCCTCGCGCTGGTCCAACGGGATGAAAGGGAAGAGAGGGGGAGGAAAAGGAGAGACGGAGGGAAGACACGGGATAACCGCGCCAAGGGAGATTGTCGACGAGGCGACAATTCTTCCATGATAGAGCAGACATGCATTCCCTTGCCGGGGATAAAATAGGAGATGGGGCGCAAAAAAGGACGCGGGTGAAACTGGGAACGGGCGAAATTAGGAACTGAAACGACATAAGGAACCCGCGAAAAAGAAAATAAATATAGGGTGAAAGGAATGGGCGGGACTACCAACGGTCGACATGGAAAACCAATTCCGAACAAGAAGGTAAAGTAATATATTTTCGATACAACCATTTTAAACACCACAATGGCGTAGACAAACTTGTAGAATAACGTAACACGCACGAAGCACACGGAATTTCAACTGAACAGGTTTACTTTCTCTCTACATTTTAACCCTCGGCTCGGCTCTACGATTCACTAATTGCGACTTGCGAGGCTGAAATGAGGACCTCAGCTTCCAGGTAAATATCCATTTCGAGCCAAGATACCTGCTGCGATACATGAACCTAAAGCAGACATACGACCACGAGGGTTATTAAAGTTAATCGCCGCGTTCATAGGACACGTTCCGCGAATAAACTAATGAATCCCAACGAGCATATATTTTTCAGAGGTATCTCGATCCCTACTTGAGGTGCTTTGTGGAGGGCACTTTGAGTGAGTACGCCGTTCGTCGGATGGGACGTTAAGCTGCGGACCCCTTGGCGCCTTTCGTAAAGAGTAGGCTAATGCCGACGCCGGGTTTCTCTCCACCCTTCATTCTTTCCTGTCCATCCCCTATGGCGCAAATGACCTCAGCTGTCGGTCGCCTCCCCTCAAAACTACTACTACCCAACGAGCATATTTCCGAAAACTCTTCCATGTCAAGACACACGGGGATAACTCTATTTCTGGCTTCTAGTCGAACAAACCCAGATATTCTCAAAATTACAACAAAGCATCGCTAAATTTAGCTTCATCCGTGGGAAGTTTAATAACTGCGCTTCCCACGCCCATAATGTATCCTTCAAAGGAGTGTGCTTAGGGTGGTACCTCCATTATCGCTAACATACGACGTCAGTCTCCCCACACTAGGTACACAAAAGTTTAAACCCCAGTCTTTCGCTAAGTCTTTTAAAACATATGTATTCACGTCCTGTTTAATAAGATTTTCTAAAGGGTCATCACGGAAACTGCACGTATTTCGGGCCTTGTCTTAGGATTAGTATTGGACGAACTTACGTCCATAGTTGCCATATTTCTCCTTGAACACCAATCGGGCCCTAGAGCCAAAGGCAACGGGAATAACGGGCAACACCAAAGGTAAAAAGAGGAAATGGACGACGATCAAGGTATCGCTGACGTCGTTTATTCATCACACAACACTTAATGTGCTAACAGTCTTACGCTTTACAGGAAAAACATTGAAATTTAGATTAATGAATCATAAGGAAGTTTTCTCGATCATTTTAACTGATGATATACTCTAACTAAGATCTACCGCTTACTCGTGCATATCGCTTGCGCAAAGTAAACTTCAATCAAAATTTTACCTTAGGAATAGCAATGGCCCTAATGAGAATATAAGAGTTTAATAAAGGTTCAATAAGCAAAAGATTAGACTTTATCGCATGCAGGTTATGATCGCCATTTTTCCGGAATAAAACCTTTATTTTTCATAGGTCAAAAGGAATTAACAGATTTAATGTGTCAACAATACCTGGTTAGAAGAGCATTGCAGACAAAGCTTGAGAGGAGGGACGCAAGCCGTTATCTGGTTCCGTTAAGTGAAGAATATCACCTTCTTTTGGCATAATATTACTTACGAGGAAAAATGATGTGCTCACAAATATCGCAATTCGATAGAAATAAACCAATATTTGAAGGGAAAACGAGACATTGAATAAAATATTTGTGTTAACTCCCGATTTTTTAAGCAGTACACCATTTGACATGATTTCAGCAAATGGGGCGGGCCGAGACAACCTGCAAATCCTTTCTACATTACGCTATCAGGTCAATCAAGAGAAGATATCATCAAAATCTAGAGAGGATATCAACACGATATGTTTGTACTTATCCCACCTTTGAAATTCGAAATTAGTATTCATAAATAGTAAAGAAATAGTAGAATAAGATATAGTGATCCACATAGTATTTATTATAAACTATCGACTTTGATGCCTTAGAATAATTTTCAATGAGTATTCCGAGGATTTTGAAAGTAATTCACCGTGGAAATGACGCCGTAATTTTGTAAATCATAGATTAAGCTAAAACGTACATTGGAGATAACAATGCTTTCAATCACCTACAATTAATACCAAGCATCACGATTGACACTGAAAGCATGATCAACTGGCTGGCCTTTTCATTGTACATCACGCTCATACATTTAAGATTAAGTAAAAATTGATTAAAAAATAAGGAGGTTTTTAAAAATACGTAATATATGCATTTATTTTCAAAATTAAACTCCACTATGCTATTTCATAAGGTTGTGTCTCGAACCATTTCATTCGTGCAATAAGTTCGGATTTATTCAATTCCATATCCAAATTTCAACTGCGAATTTCAAATAAGTATATAGACGGCCATTTTAAGAGTTTTAAGGCGCATTTACTTGCAGAAAATGAAAAAAGACAAAGAGGAGTGGTATCCGCGTGAAAACGAATCCACTCCCGAAAACTCTTTATTGTTTTAGTAATTGCCTCTGGATAAAATATCAAAGGGCATGACCTTCGCGCGACCTCACAATGCGGGTCCCTTTTCCTCATTGTTCACATCCCCGAGAGGCCAGGGAATTGAGACTTGAAAGGAATTTTCGAGAAAAGTGAGAGATTTCGGAAGGAACGGAGAGGAAACTCGAAAGTTCATTTGTTCCTCCGCCATATGCAATATTACCGAGTATTGGTTGGTAACCAGGGCAAGTTAGACGCACAGAAACCTCGTTAAAGTGTCTTGTGCAATAATCCGGTCCCATTACTTCGGAGCTAGTACCTAATGGAAAATCCCTAGAAATTTCTCGGTATCTAAGTACTGGTGCCGACGCATTAAGTACGAGGGGGATTCAAGTTAAAAGAACGCTAAAATTTGAAATACGGTGCCACTGTCCTGTTAGTTCGCAATGCATGTATGATAGCAAATCTTTGAAGAGTGGTTCATAATTGGCAGCAGGATGTCAGAACACAGTGACTATACAGCGCAAAAATACAGTAAACATAGAGGCTTAAGATATAGCATACACCACAGAGGACCAATGTTCTACCAATAGTACATTTTTTTAGATAGGGATTGAAACCTAACCGAATTCATCGGCGAAAGAAAGTTCAGAATGGTAACGCAAATAAATTACTCCAACGGTGATTATGGACTAGGAAGTTCCTATAAACCGTTACCTCTACATGTATAACATACTCCCCTCAATAAGGTAGGCAACCGGAGCCATGACGCCAGATTCAACTGCAGCTGTTGAAAACATGACTTTTCCAGAGGCATCGATATATGTATTTCCGAAGCGCTGAATTTCTTGTACTGCACCTGAACTTGTAGTTCACAACTGCTACTAAGACTACATTAAAAAATAATACACGTAATAATCCTTTGCATTTAAGCAACTACTACAAGAAAATATTTTTATTTTGCGGAGTTCATTTGAATCTCCCTCGTTACATAATATCGGTAAGTATTCTGTTGTTTCCGGTTAGCGGGTAATCCGGTGAGAATACTCATTTGTGAGAAGGCTTGGGACGAAATTCGAGGGAAAGAACACTGAAAGGAACATCCATTGACGAAATATTAATTAATATTAATTAATTGTCACAGTCATCCACCCGAAAGTTGCTTTCATAGGTAAGGGTACAGATCAGCTAGTACTACGCTCAAAGGCTGGGAAAATCCACCCATTAGGCTAAGAGGGGCAATATCTTTTCCTGTGCCGCCGATAGTTTCCCAGGAAGATCTGATCCCCGAAAAATAATGCAGCTTAGGTAAAGCTGAAGGCGCCCAGAGGCGTCACCGGACTCCCAGAAGTCCAACGTTAAACCCTTTGGGCTACCTGATCTCCGAGAAATTTACATAATATTTTTACAATAGCGGAAACTATATCTAGAGTAAGAATGGCACTGTTACCTAGGTCCATAGAACTATGCACCGATGTATCAGTATGCATGCCCAGGTAAGGAATCTAGGTCCTAAACCCGACATCTACCCATAAGGCCCTTGGTCCATAATCTTATATATTTCTTAGTGATTAAGGTATCGGTACGAACTCCTGGTTATGAGGGATGTGCATGGTGTCATGTACGGCTAAATATACCATAAGCAAACCAAAGAATGTGCTGACGGAAAGGAGGGTGAAAACTTGACACCATATCAACTGAAATACATACGCATCTGGAAAACCCTCAAGTTTAACTTACCTCGTATTTGAAAGTAATTCATGCCAAGTTAATAGACAAGACCGAACATTTCGTCCTTAAAATCACTTAATAATGTGATAAGGATCTCGGATTATTTTTTTCCTGTGCTACCTACATTTCTCAGATTTACACAGCCACTCTTAAAAGCGTGATGAATGCGCATTAATTTATGTGTCCAAACGAATAACTCAGTTCTTATTGTTTAAATTTTTACTATCAGAGGTAGAGGCGCCAATACAATCAAACCAAAAAGTAAATAACGCGACCAGTGCCTTTGCTAGATGAATCGATATTGAAAATGTTTCAAGACGGATTCACCTAGTTGAATGGCTCGCTAAAATAAACCATATTTACTCGTTGGAGTATAAACGCATTTGGTCCCTCGGTTTAAGGTCAAATACAAAAAAAATCCGGTTTTCACTCCATTTGACAAGTAAGCAATAAAATATGGAGAAATGGTAGATGAAATAGAAATAAAAATATCCATTTCCCATTAATAGTTTGAAACAATTATTTTGGTGGCTGCGGGGAAAAAGTAATCCGTAAAAGTGCTCTGTGGGGCATCTAGGATTACTCTTGATTCGCTAATCAACGGAATGACGAAGAAAGGATTAGGTGTGTATGTGTGTGTGTGTGAGTGTGTGTGTGAGTGTGTGTGTGTGTGAGTGTGTTTGTGTGTGTATGTATGTATGTATGTATGTGTATATATATATATATATATATATATATATATATATATATATATAATATTTATATATTATATACATACAAATACGTGTGCATATATATATACACACAAAGCCACAACTGGGAGTATCAGTAGGGTACCACGGAAAAGATTTACAAAGTATTCATGATTGGAATACCTTTGCTTTTAGATTTTAATAATTTGGAGCACCGTTTTAATTAATGTAAAACTTGGACTGTTAGAGAGAAAGAAGTAATTGGGCATTTTTGAGATGTGGATTTTGCGAAAAATGTAGACAAAAAGTTCGGAAATAACTTTAGAAATGAGGAGGTAATGAGAATAAAAGGTATTAGTTAGAATTACACTAAGAGTACAAGGCAGGCATATACAAGGCAGTGTAATAGGCAGAGATAGAAACAAACTAAACAAGTCACATGATCACATGAAGGACCTGCATAGAAAAGAAAGTTACGGACGCAAAAAACCTACGGGAAGAGAGACAGTAATTTTGTCATCTTGACAGATATCGAGAGAGGGACTTAACAAGAAATGAAATAAGCGTCACAAGATCACCAAGGCTGGCTTATTCAATTTAATTGAAGACTGTATATCTACATGTTCTCTCGTTTACATTTTAATAATAATAACTTAAACGATTAGCTTTTCTTCCAGATAACATTCAAATTAGCAAGGAACAAAATGTCTAACTATTCCTCTGATTGAAACTAGTGCTCTTATATTAAAAGACACTGAAGACTCATTAAACGACTTACTATATTCGTTGTGTCCTTTCCCAAATAAACTCTCGGCCCATTATCTCGTAAGCGACGCATCTTGTGCACCGTAGGACTTAGTCACCGGTAATCACCTTACACAAACGTTTAGCCTCTAAAAATTTTCAGGGGAAAATTTTATCCCGGAATAGATGCGTGAAAACTTCAAGGCTTTCAATTAGAGACATATTCATGCCTATATTTTTGCGTGTTATGCATGTAATTAAAATATAAATCAAAACCTAATCATTCCCAAAACCTTTCACATAATTTACTTATTCTTTCAGCAGATGGCTTTCCGTGGCAATGATGTAAATCATCAGACAATGGTGCTAATAAACATAGCGTGCATTCTTGATTTTTTTGAGCTGGAGTTAGGAAGATTACAGGGTGTAACAGTGGCACCCTAATGTTATTTTACGATGGATCATGCCAAAAAAAACATCGATGAAAGTCGAATGGTTGCTTCCGGATAATTGCGGTATTTTTAGGACATTGGATTTCGATTTCGTTTTAATTTCGACCATTAGATCACCTAAGAGATAGTTCATGTCCGAAATACAGGGTTCGTCCGGAAAATAAGTGTACTGACTCCTGGGCTGGGCGCGCCGCTCCAGGCGCGCCCAGCACCGCTCTGACGGGCTGCGATTGGAGGGGGGTATGTTGGCAAGCGACGCTGAAAAAGGCAGTCGGCTCTGAGCTGTGGTGTAGTGAGGAGCTCTGTTAACGCGAACCTCCACGCTTCGACCCACGTCACGGAACGCGATGCTTAAGTTTTTGGAGCAGCGTTATTCCATCAAATTTGCGGTAAAGCTTGGGAAATCGTCTACCGAAACTGTCGGTATGATTAACCAGGCTTACGGGGAGTCAGCTATCTCCAGAAACATGATCTTTCGGTGGCACAAGATGTTCGTGGAGGGCAGAGAAGAGGTCGACGACGAGTCTTCGAGAGGTTCCCGATGATGCCTTCGCGGGAGCGTTCCAGGAATGGGAACGCCGCTGAAACAAGTGTATCGACTTACAAGGGTCCTATTTTGAGGAATATTAGCTTAAGATATGTAAAAGTGTAATAAATTTTTTTTCCTGAGCTCAGTACACTTATTTTCCGGACGAACCCTGTAGTACGTCGTAGGTAGATTCATCATTACACTAAGAGTGAGGCCATGCGAGTGTAGAGGTGAGAAAAATGCTTAATAGTTTTTAATGAGTCATACATAATCACCCATGTACCGGGATCTATTTTAAATATAGGTGAGATGGTGGAAAACGACACTAACCAGCAACGAAAACTTCCACTCAAGTCCACTAACTCCAAATTCAAAGAACTGCGGCATATGCTGCGACAGTAACTTTTAACGGAGTCACCCGCTAAAATGCATTAAAATGCAAAATTTTCAAAGCGCAAAAATCATTTGCCTTGACCGGGGTCCCGGTCGAGAGGAATGATTAAAAATTTCTCCAGAGAGCGTGGTGAGCAGAAGACGGGCCATCCCTAGGCAGCAAGTCCACATTTCCAGTCGTGACTCTCATTTTCCCGCGACAAGACTATCGGCATATCGACATATGAAATCTCTCCAAAGCCAATAACCTTTTTTTGTACGACCTACGGATTTGAGACAGAATTGAACCAGTCTTCATCGCTCACACCCAGCTAAATTTCCCTCCCAGAGAGGTAAGTGCTTCTTACATGTTTCAAAAGTACGAAAAATTTCCGTGAGCAAGAAACCAATTCATTAGAGTTTCAAATTCGTTTCCAGACAAGATATTATCAACCAAACAACAATTTGTTCATTTTTGGTAAGATGTGGCATATAGTTTTATTTTACGTAAAACATAAAGAATAACAAGCAGAGTTTATTGACTGACCATTGAATATTATTCTATGCATGGTAGAGGAGGAGATAAGGTTGGAATAAATTTAAAAAAAGGCAGAAAACTGTATGCAAGGCATATTGAGTATAAATTGAGTGTTAAATACTGTGGTAGACGTTAGGATATTTGATAGAGGAGATAGAGGCGGGGATACAGGTTAATTGAATAGCAATGGACTGTTTGAGGCTGTGGTAGAGATTACTTGGCAGAAGCAGCAAAGAAAATAAATATGGAAGAAGTAAAGGAAGGCGAGAAGTACGTCGATTTTTACAATAGTTTATCGTAGCAAAGATTTTATAGTACTATACCGGGGTCGTGTTAGCTACTCTTAGAAACGTGTTGGAGCTTACATGTATATATGGCATCCATTAAAAATCTTCCTAGACCAGTAGATTACTCTAAATAATAATTTAATATCAACAGTCAACACTTATCACTCTGTGTGTGACAATGAACACACCGGGGAATCTAAACCAGTAATCAGGCATACAGGAAATATTGAGTCACTTGTGATGAAAACATTCGGTCTCGGCTAGGGAGCTCATAAAAATGCATGTGACGAAAGGCTTGCATGTCTGGCGACGGTTTAAGCATGGTGAACTGGAATGACACTCAGACCTGTGGTGAAATACGTCGATTGTGATCGCCATTACTATCCACTCACTCGCCCTCTCCCTTTTCAGCAGCCTCAATTTTTGTCAAGGCTCGTGATTCACGCAACTGCGATTGAAAAAGTGAACAAAACAAACGAAAAAGGCATATTCAATAGCGTTACGTCCGCCATTCTCACTTGGAGTAAACAGCAGAGATAGTTGCGCTGACGGCGAGGGTACCTTCTACCCTTTTTCTATCACTACCTACCACTTTTAGCAGCAAGGTAAGCAATAGGGGCTACAAATTCTTTGAAAATGTTATTCCTAAATGTAATAGCGGAAAATACTTTGGTCTTTATTTACCCAAGATTTCGGGTGGAGGCTGAGCGTGGAATTCATTTTTAAGAAAGCTTTCAAAATGTTGCATTGGGTGATGAGAAACCTAGAAGGGAGCAGATGAGAAACTAAGGAAAAGGTGTATAAGGCCATTGTAAGACTAATTATAGAGCACCCATCACTGGTATGGGACCCGCAAGAAGAAGGGCATAATGCGAAACTAGAGAAGACACAAAGAAAGGTTGCCAGATATACGTTGAGGATCATAGGACAACGGGAGAGGGCGACAGAAACGTTAAAAAAACTGGGGAGGGAATTTTTACAAATCAGCAGGTAAAGAAGCATACTCCGTGGAATGTTCCCGATATTAAAGGAAGAATTAGGTACGGAAGAGATCTTAACTTTATAGGGAGAGGCTACCATAAGTACAAGGCGGAATGCAAAGAACTAATAAAAAATGTCCAGTTCTAAAAAAAAAGAACAAACGTGGACTTGTACAGTCAACCTCCATAACTATTTGGCCCCTTCTCAAGTAATTTAAATATATTTACGAATAGATGCAAACAAATCAAATGATAATTGCATGCATTTCTGTATTTTTGCGCATGAATGTACAGCAAATGTCGATTACCATCCAGTATTCTGGCAACTTGCAACAATTTCTTCAGTAATAATAGAATCATATTTTGAGTAAACTAAAGGAACGATGGCGATTTTTGATTGCTCATGAAATACTTTTACACGTAAACCCTAAGGCACAACAGGCTACAAAATATTTATTTAACTATTTCCTTCAAAAAACAATGTATCACAAGGCATTCGGAGGTATAATACATCCATTAACAGAAAATTATTTTAACAACCCAAATAGGAAGATTTAGAAAATGTGACTATTGCAGGCGCAAGGTTCATTTTTTAAGAGACACCAAAAAATTAATAATACGAGGTGGAGGAACATTTTCATCAGACCAATAAATTGAAAAGCATCTTGAAGGCATGGACAATGCGTGGAGGATAGCAAAATTTCGATTTTCGCTCTTGAAAATAAACTTGGTTTTTGCCCCCACAAAAAATCTTAACCCACTGTTAACTTAACCAAAGACATCGTTAATAGTATCGCTTCAAGCTCTGCGACTACGTTAATTATATTCCACAATGATACGTACGACATTCCAATGAAAGAAGTCGACTCGAGCAGGCACGCATTATATTATAGTAGTGGGATTACTGGGATGCTGCGATATGATTTAATGGTGACTAGCATCGACAATTTTAATCGAGTTAACAAAAAAACCTACCAGCTGAAACCCTATTCTAAAAAGGAATTTGTATATTTCGCTCCCCACCAGTATTCAATTCCATCGGAAAATATAACCTAGCCAACAAGAACTTTCACTTCCACGACTCGATCTAAAAAATTTATTTTTTCCCTGACAGAACGTAATTTCAAAGTTCTGAAGGAGTCATTTTAAAATTCTCGAGCGAGAGATGGCATTCACATAGGATAACGGGAGGATATGGAATTTCATTTGAAAGATGCTGAGAGACAGTATTAGGAATTAATTCGGCAGCCAAGGAATCTTAACGGTCGCCTCTTCACGCTGATGAACTACTTCCCTATCCGAACGGTAAAGTTAAATAATGCCAAAACTGAAGAGCAAAATGAAGTCAGAGGTAGTGAAATAAAATATTAACGCATTGAGTCTTATCAGACGAGGAAACAATTACTTCCGAAACACATTTCAAAGAAGTTGGTAACACATTTTCTTGATTTAGAATTATCCCACGATGAATTCTGAGAATTTCCCACATCATACTGAAAGGCGTTGGGATTGCATCATATCATGCATCTAGGCATTATATAATAAAGAGCAGTGAAAATGCTTGATATTCTATAAGGCCAAGTTTTGTACAAAATGTATCAGTGACAATTTTTCCCTAGCGTGTGCGTGAATTGCTGAATTCAGACCGTCGCGACGGTCAAACACACTTAACCGACGTGTCGGTGTATCGCAGACCGCATTGGCAATGATAAGATGACAGTGCACACCATTATCACTGAAATTTTGGCGATGCGAAATATCTGTGCTAAACTCGTCCCGAAGGTCTTGATGGATGACCAAGAGCAGATTCGAGTGTCTGCTTACGAAGACCCTCTGCAACGACATCGCGATGACTCCCCAACCCCATTACCGTTCCGACTTGGCACCATCAGACTATTTGCTATTACCAAAAGGGAAATCCTCTATCTAAGGACACCGCCATGGGACCTTATGTACCGTCAAAGACGCTTGCAGGCGTAGCCTTAAGGACCTTCTGCATCCCTCTTGGTAGGGATGTAGGTACTTTGAAGAATTTTGAGGCATTATAGAATTTATCAGGAAGAAATCAATTTTTCCGAAACTTATCCCGATACTTTTCATACGCGCGGGATATCTAAAAATGTAAAAAATATTGGGGACTTATGAGAGGGATGGATATTAATTAACTAAGGGGAATATAAACGTATAATTCTTAAATGTTTCATATCGCATATATATATATATAGAGAGAGAGTATATATGACTACCCATCGACACAATGGAAAAACGTTTTTGAGGAGGATGAAAATAAAATTTTCAAGAATACCTAATTTAGGAAAAGGTAATGTCCAGCCACGAATCTCAAGGTATCCCATATACCGAAGCGCAGCACACACTACCAAACGTTTTTATTTAATTCTTCCTAAATGTTTTGTCGGCTCCTAGACATGGCTTAAGCATATCAAACCACATGAGTCATGCACAAAAGGGTCAATGCCTCAATTCATTTCTGTCAATTTGGTAGGCTTAGATAGAGGCCTTTCAAAAGAAACTAAATCCTTATTTCTGCTTCCAAAAATCCAGGAAGGAGTCGAAGAGAGTTCCACTATTTTGAAAACGGAATCACAGACACATAAAGAGGATCACGGTAGAAAATAGGAAGAGGCGAGGGGAAAATCTCTGGGAAGGAAAATTTACTCACAACCGAACTTCGAAAAGAAAAAGAAAACATTTCATCAAGAGGAGAGAGGAGATCACGGAGACGAAATATGGACTATGGCAGCAGCAAAGAAAAGAAAAAAACGGAAACAACGGAGATGCGATGCTCCCGGAGACTGGCGAGGTTCAAATAGATCGGAAAACCAATAAGGAAATTTCAACGTCATGTGAGGGTAAACAGATTTGGAAATTTCTGGGTAGGCACTGAATAGAAGGGATAAAATTAATCGGGTACATTTCAAGATACGAGAGCTTATTCAGGCAGTAAGTTGTAGAAGAAGAAGTAACGAATTTTGAGAGAACAGGCTACTACGAGGAATCATCGACAGTCCCTTGCCTCTCGTAATGATAGCGCGTTTACGACAGACGGACGGTGTTAAGAACAACGCTCCATAAAATAGCAGAACCTTAAGCAAGCTAGTTAAACTTCAAGAAACCACTTAATGAGAGAAAATCAATTAAATCCAAACTCCGACAGTGTTTTGAGACCTCATTCCCTGAACTTCAACGTTGATTTTCGCAAGATCGGACGGAGGCTGGCCGGGCAGTGAAATTACTTCGACGCAGTTCAAGCGTCCTGCACTGCCTCATTCTATCTCAATTTCTCCGAGCGTAAGCCCTGACAACCATTACGCATAACGCAGCAGCGAGGCATTACGGAAACCCGCAACTACTCTCTCCGTCTCACGGAACGAGGAGAATTTCCGGCGAGCACACGGGGACACTCACGTGGGGAAAGAAACAATAGAGGGGAAACAATGCACGGCGTCCCTCGAATCATTCCCCTCTCCCGATAGTTTTCAATGAATTGTGATCCCATCTGCGCTACAGAAAAGCCCACTCCGCCGGGTGCGTTTATCAAGTTTCCTCAATTTCTCATCTTCTCTCCTTCAACCTTTCTCTCCACCCTACCGATCCGACCCAACGGAGAAGGCGATCCAATCCAGTCCTCCGCCTCCCGTTCGCCTCCTTCCCGTACATCTTCACCACCCATTCTTTTCACCCTTCCTTCCCTCCCTCTTCATTTTTTCACGACTCTCCATGCGAAGAAAAGGGAAAGTATAACTATAGTATAACTACGACAAAAACAGACCTGAGGAAATCTACGAAGATACATAGTTTAGAGTTCCCGCAGAACTAATTTCTTCTAACCATTTTTGCCGGTGCGTGTACCTGAATGGCACCTGCCTGTCACCTACGTACCAGCACTAAGGACAAGAATCCCAGGTATACCTCGGTGTCTGCCTAATAAGCGATAGTAACCCCTGATATTTAATGACATTGAAGAATTATGTGGTTACCACCGAAGGTAAGAAAACTAGTCAACGGTTTCTCGGTAATAATTCCCAGCGTAGAATCGTAGGAGCTTTTAACGGGGTACCAGGGCCTACATTTGGATTCTTAAATATTTCTCGTTGCCTAGACACCAAGACTGGACAACAATTAGGTAATTATTTGTGAAAAACTTTCAAAGCCACAATTTACCAACGAAGTTACCTTCAATTCAAAAGCGAATCGATTTTAACTACGTGGGGCTCTGAGGATACACATTCTTTCATTGACTTACATCTACAAAATACCTCACTAGCCGCAGCAATGGCGTGTAGCGGAGGTGTAAGAGCACCATTGCTAGATTTATACATAATATGTGGGTGGTTACGTAAGGTGCATAGAAAATAAAATGTATTCAGGATAATTTAAATTTACATTAGTATGTTTGTAAAGGCTTTCAATAAAAAATGTGATATATTTCTGAAAGAAAAATTGTTTTTAATTAAAAGCGCCGAAATATCATTTCAAATGATAATTTGGAAGGCACTGAAAACATAATTGAAGCATGTAAGACTTAAATTAATAGATAATTGAATATCGTATGAGTTTATCGCCGAAATAAAGGGAATAATTCTAACCCAGCATCATTATGGAAACTGACAGACATTGCCACTGGAAGTTAATAGGAAATGATTGACGAACATACTGATGACAAAAAATCCTTTTTCGCTCGCATTATTGCTGACCATAGTAGAATGAAAAATTATTCAGGAAACTTTGAATTAACATAAAATAAAAAAATAACATTTACTCATAATTACTGATTACACAAATGATTGGTGGCCTACAACCTTCTCGGTGGTTAGTCCTAAAATGTGCACCTATTGCATTTTTTTTGATTGCCTAAAAATACGCAATGACTATTTTACAGATAATGGTCAACAGTTCGCTCCAACTTTAAAGCTGAGCAGAGTATGATCACATACCAAACTTATCTTAAGGGAGGGAGTAGGTAAGCGGAATAAAGAAGAGTATATTTTTTTATGGGGAGACTGTGTATTTGTAAGTGAGGCTTGGAATTGAAGCGGGAATCATAGCCTGTGTGTCCATGCAAAAAATACATGGAACGGCAGACTTCCATTTTAATAAATAAAATTTGGGTCAAGGCGCCACTTCTTCTACACGTCGGGAAAGTCTAAAATATTGGGATCCAAAAATTTAATATTTCACAAGGAAACGTAAGAATTATGCGTGCACATTTCTCCAGAAAAACCGAATATATTTTATTAATCTGTCCAAATATTTAAGATTGGCACTATTTCACGTCTACATATTTTATGAAGACACCGGCATCGCCCAATATCATCCAAAGTTAAATATATTTTAAAGGGGAAGCTTCGGAAAAACTAGGGCCGGATGCAGCAACATCGAAACTTTGAATACTCTTAACTCTCTTCGAAGAAGCCATGGTGACATTTTCAGAAACCCATGGAAACACACGTCACATGATATTGAAGGAGAGACGCGTGAAAAGCCAGAGAATATTAATGCAGAACTGAAATGTCACATTTTCTTAACATGGCCATCTATTTAAACAGATTTCATTTCTAACCAAGATCGAAACCTATCGAAAGCGGCCTTTTGTGAGGGGCCCTGAAAACTGTTCAATTCATCCCCGTAACACAATTTTTTCATTGTGGACACTAGAAGGTTCAGTCGGAAATTCAACGTCGCAATATTCACATAAAACCATAAGCTATGTGGATTATTAACGCAGTTGTAAGGGTGAAATACATTTACCATTAATAGTCATGACGAGAACATGAATAAAACATTACCTGACCTTAAATATCCCTCCCTGGACTACAACCTAGACGTGGTGGAAGGGCGTGTGAGTTGCGATGACCCCTAGAGCTGTGCTGGCGGGAGTAATAATAATTGCTCCTGGTAGGGTCACCCATGCCAGATAGGTCGAACGTTAGGAGCCAGACTAAAGGTAGTCCACGCAGCGTCTGTTCCTCAGTGAGAACACTGCAATGGCGTCTGACCCCAGTGGGGCGGCCAGTAAGTGATGGTGTCACGTTAAAAACACTATTGATGAAGGCAACGGGAAGCCAACTCAATTATCATTCCCAAGATTATAATGATGGATACTACAGAGATTATGAGTCCTGGCAACTACGGGTCTCGGCCCCAATCGGCCGTGTGTCGTGCCCGGCAGTGGGGGAGGTAAGGCTTCCGCGGTCGTCATCCCACGAAACCCTTGCAGGGGAGAATGCTGGATGTGTTTTGTTAGGAGAAACAAAATATTTATTTGGTAGTCGTGTCCAGCCAAAAACCTACCTTAACCGGTAGATTACCTAATAAAAATAACCTTAAATATGAATATTTTTTTCTTTTTGACTCGATATTCTCCAATGCTTCTTTTTAATCATGATATACTAGATAATTTACGTGCAAAATGAACCCATTTTATCAAAAAATTAGTATCCATTTTATTCATTTACAAGTTGAACTAACTCGACTACGAACTCATGGGGGATAGGTGCGGTGGCTTGTGCATCCAGAGTGCTCGGTTTCGGATCCCGGTAGAATTTTTCGGTGGTGTCGCGATTCTTACTAGGGCTACTGTATGGGGAGAACTTCATGTAGAGTTCACCTTCCGTCTGATTGGGCGTTAAATTGTGCGGCCAAGTTGCGCCTTTCGTTAGAGTATCCTAATTTCGACGCCAGGTTTCCCTCCAATATTCCTTTTCTCATTCCCGGAAAATGCTAACTTAAATGGCGCCTAGTACCCTTAACTGTGCCGCCTACCCTAATAACTGCCACTGCGTACTCCTATGTTCACTCAGCAGCATGACATATAAGTCACTTTCCGTCATGACCATCCCCTTACCTGAGAATGAAGATTTATCGCTGAATAACGACAAAATAAAAATTGGTAATTCCACGCATAAAATAACCTTTACTACTAATAATAATGCGACATAGGTTTTATTTAGATTATTTTACAAGAGGAAATACGACGTTTTCTTTTTACGTTATTCAGCGTGGAATAAATCCACCTAGTTACGCCAGAAACGAATAATTATCTCATCGGGTTTAATGAATGACACATGATGCACGATTTCATACAACGCATGAATATGATTCTTAGTTTTTGAATACCAATAGATTCATTGCATTTGATTTATATGTGATACAACCCTTTTCAACCTTGCTAGAAAGTGTATGCTGCGCAAAGAAAACTTCCATGAATATCCTGACATTGTACTGACGCATGAGATAAACGTAGACTTTTCACAAAAGCCTTCAACTAATACAATTTTTCACCCTTTCCTTACCAAGTGCAAGCACAAAACTGGAAATAAATCCTAATGATCGACATTCGTTTGTCACCCGTATTTGAATCGCGTCTATCTCATTACAGAAACCTTTGAATGATGAAGGTTTGAGCATAGCCAAAATTTGCACAGCACGCGGCTGAATGGAGAGTCAAAGAAGCGACCGGATTAATTTCGTCCTTAGCAGAGCAGACTCACCCATTTCATGATTATTCAAATCACTAACGTTTAAATATTTCGATTAGCATGACATTTCCATGATTGACAAACAAAAGTCTTGATTTACACTCTACCAAATATTTCAGAGTTTGCGCAGTTTTTCGTGCTTAGGCAGAGGATGTTTTAAAAAGTATCAATGGATGATTCGCAAAATAGCAAAAAGAATACCCACTTCAGGGTAATAGCTGGACACAGTCAGCATGGAATGAAATAAAACTTCGAAGAGAATTCGGGAAAAAATGTTTTCAAATTTGAACTATTCCCGAATGCAAAACAATATTTCAGGGGAAAGGCACAAACCAGATGGAACGCAGGAAATCTTCATTCCTACTGGAGCACTAAGCGCGGAACTTGCAAATCTTAAGGGGAGTAAAAAAAAGTATCGAAAGTTTGAAAGAGGGCCAAGCGAGTCCCTGCTTTTAGGGAGATAGAAGCAGGTTTCTGTTTTTTTAAAGACATGCCTGATTCAATTTTTCCTCTCCAGTTTCCTTGTTTATTCCAGGGTATAGAAATCTAATTTGAATAAAAGATGAAAAACATTTCTAAGAAATTCTAGAATTGCAAACTATAGGATAAGACAAAATATAAGCTCACGGGTATTACAATGGGTGGGGATCGAAATAATTTAAGCGAGCAATCCGTGCTGTTTTTCCCGTTTAACGGCACGTACCTACCTACTTGCAAAAATGACATCAGTTGACTCGTAACCGGATGAACTATTTGAAAGCAGATGGTTTCCCCGAAGAGCTTTTCGGTAACAAAAGATCTTCAATCCGTGTAAGAAACTAATTAGGCACCAGAGCTCCCAGAAGATACTTTTATTGGCAGTAGCGTAGGAGATCCGAGTCAATATTTTTCTACACGATCCGCCGTTGGGCACATTGGTATGCATTCGAAATTCCCAAACAAGCGAGTAAATACACAAACTAAATATCGAGTGCCACTTTGGAATTATAAGAACCACCTTAGTCGAAAGAGAAAAATGGGAACTTTAATGGGACGGAAAATAGAAAGAACACAGTCGATACTATTTTACTTTCCTAAACGGATTTTATATAGCGTTCAAACGTTGTTTCCTGCATGATAACAAGGCACATTTTTCTTTCCTTCCCTCGCATTGACCCACGTGAAACACAATACCTCGTCCTTACAGAGAAATAAGATTTTTTCCCCAATACTAAGTGATCTGAAAAGTTCTCGTTTCCAAACAAAATGGGTATCAAGAGAGTTCTACGGGAATTGAATTCATTCTCGAGCATAGTCAACGTCACATGAGTATTGCCACGTTCAGATTTGCAATAAGATAGCGAAATATCTATTTTCGGATTGAGGAGGCCAAGCAAAGAGAATCCCAAGAGATTAAAATCTTGTGAAAAATAAGAGAAAACAATTACGAACACGTAAAGGTTTCCACCGCCTAGAAAGGCTTAGGAACAACGGTTCTATAAATGCGTATCTAAGAGTTAAGAGCAAAACATAAAACTAAATTTAATTTTCGAGGGATAGGAAAGTCACGGAAACCAGAATATTTCAAAACATAGGCCCAAATCTTCTGGTTTCATGAAGAGTTTACGAAGAATATCATATAGGTACAACAAGGTAACAGTCACCAACGGTTTGACTGTTTAATACTTTCAGATCTATGAGTACCACGTAATTATTTCCAAACTGGTTTAACTTAAATCACGGTTGTCAGTTCGGTCTACTTATAGCCATATAAATTTAAGTTAATTAAGCGTTATCTGAAGGGTTAATACTGTTTTGAAACGCCGTTAGCAACATCCATTTGGTTTTTTCCACATCTTCCACCTTGTATTATGAAGTTTAAAACGGGAGTTGGTAGCATGTGCTTCTGATTAACAACCATTGCTATTTTACTGCATGAAATTATTGACTGATTGAGCATCAAGTTCAAATTTATTGCCAATTTGGCCGCTGTGTTTGTTTCATAATTAAGAACACCCTGCCTAATAATTATAAACACATCGCACATTGTTCCATACGCGAAAAGAGCATTATCAACGCCCAGAAACAACGGCATAAATAATGTACTCGTTAAAGTATGACGTGAAACTTTCTCATCGTGCCCACTGGATAGGACATTGAAGAATTCAAAAAAATCAAGAGATACGGAATAGAATATTTAGAAATCGCACTCTAGCGCGATCCAAGCTCGGCGATTATCCTCCAATGGTTTTACATTTCAGATCGAGGATTCCCTCTGCGTCCCCAGGGTGTTACAGTATGTCCTTGTTATCTCCGAACATATCTATGGCAGAATGGAGCCTTTCCTCGGCGCACCTTGAGAAAGCATCTCTTTCCGAAACCACTACCAAAGCTTTCTTCGCTTTTCCCTCCAGCCTGGGGCGAGCTCACGTCATAAGCGGAGGACTTAAATCAAGATACTACCGCTAAGGAGGAAGCCGGAATAATGATGGCACGCAAAATTCTATAACGATTCATCAACCGCTAAAGCTATCAAAAAATAAGATCGATATAAGTTCAATACTATCGGAAACTATCCATCCATTTTTAATAATATCGGACTCGATATACCGAACTGTCATATGGCATATTAGAAGCAAAACATCGAACGATCGGCACACATGACATAAGATTCTGTTTAGAAAATGATGTATTTTGAGAAAGAAACAATTTTCTGTGGTTTTTTCCAAGGAGATATACATGTATCTTTTGCCACCGTAATAAAGCGTGTAAAAATGGTATTTCGAAAAAGACTTTCCCAACCATGAGCTGAGTAACGTATTGCTGGTATCTAATTCACTATGAACTCAACGAAACTTTTAAATGATTTGATTTATTCCTGGTGTGCCTAGGGAACCGATATTTTGAACAATTCCGTTCTTAGTAGCAGAAACTTTTGAAAAATAAAAAACTTTTTCAAAATAAAAAAATCAAGTTTTGAAATGTTTGTAACAACGACCAAACATAGAGTGCGATTTTGTCAAAAGGCAATTCCAACACAAAAATCGATACGTATTCATCAGTAATATTTGGCAGTGCTTACATCGATAATTTTTCTCTCATGAAAAATTAAGTAGCGACACAAATATAAATCAGCAATGTAATAGTATCGGATTTCATGGCCAACATCAATTGATGCTTATATTCCTTGAGCGCTGTTTCTTTTTGGACACCATTACCAATACGTAAGTTATTCCTTAATTTTCTTAAATCAGTGAGTTCAAACAAAAGGATCCAAAAATTAATTTGGCTGGGCTATTGACAGACAGTGTCGGTCAATAAGAAGTATTGGATAGTTCAACACGGACAGAGTCCCGCCCAAAAAATAGAAAATGATTTAGATGCCAGTTTTTTTCGCGATGCGCATAAAGAATCATTATCAATAAATATCCGCAATCAATTCCACCCATTCTAAATTAGGTCATTGTAAGGAAATGCTGGGGGTTATCAAAAATGGAAGAGAAAAAGGGTGGAGGAAATGTAGAAATGTAGTGAGTGGTATGTTGATGAGGCCCTGATATAGAAGGGAGGACGTTGAGAAATTAGGGTTGAGGAAATATCGGAAAAGAAATACTTAGCTATTCCACAAATATTTTATTAAACACGACCTTGGTTTCGAACTTGATGATGACTTTTTAAGTCGAAACCTAGGTCGTGTTTAATAAAATATATGTGGAATAACTAAGTATTTATTTTCCGATATGAATCGCTTCCACAAAGTGACGCCTCAAACCATGTTATTCGTTGATGAAATAAGTTGATAGGCTTTTTATACAGAATAAAAATAGTCAGGAGTTACAAAGACATGGACAAATAAATAATACAGGGCACAGGAAGAGGAAGATCTCACAATACTTATAAATAAAAAATACTTTGGGACCGTTCAAAAACCTTCTAAGTAGATTTAACACATTACAAGGAAAAAATTAATAAGAAAAATGTACAACATAAATATAGCACATTCAACTTTTCAATTCAATTTATTCTAAAATCATATTATTTATCTGTCTACATATATTGTAAAGTTTATGTAATTAAAATGAGAACATGAAGCTTTAATAAAACAGAAGGAGGAAAAATGTCAAAAAAAACTCACAGCAACTAACCCAATGGTTAGTTTGATAGGCAGGAGTAGAGCTCGCCTAGTGCTAAGCTAATCGGGACTCTCCAGTCGGTAGCCCGGAGTCCTACCCACAGTATTACCACATCACGTGTAGAGGAAATAAGCTGAACGAAAATAGAAGATAATGGTGGAAAGAGCTCCCTTCTGCACTAAAAAAATATATATTTTATAAACAGGCAATTTTGCGTGTCATTCAGTAAAAAAATTATTACCGATATTTTTATATTGGTCTATTCTTTCTACTCCGCCTGATTGTTCCTATATATTAGCACTAATAACTAATCTTAACAATAATCCCCTTAAATGGAGATTGCAGCGGACGTAAATATGCGAAAAAAAGAGAAAACGATGTTTTAATGTATTTTGGTCCAACCCGCGTGGTTCCAGAGGGTGACTCGACTTACGTAAATGTATGTATGCATGTATGTATATATTTACACACACATACATACATACAAGTAAGAAGCGAAAGAAAGCGATCGCGACGAAAGATTATCATTCCGCGTACTGGCAACGGTGGACAACATCGGTCCGCCCACGTTTTAGGAACCAAATACTAGACGAGATACGCTTAAATATGCTTTAAAATCCCGTCGTGGTGCCGTGATTTCGCGTTAGTGACCAGCCCACGATCAACACGGAAAAAAATCAGGCTGCTGCCAAAAACAGGGGAAAATACAGGCTGCCTACTCCAGGGCACAAAAAAAGCAACTCAGGCAATCGAAATTGAAGATGTCGCGACAGGTTTTTTGCCCTGAGACCTCGCCAAAAGGCGGATTGCAGCCCCATGAAATATTAATTACGCTCAAAACAAACAACGGAGACAATCCAATTACCTTCAGCATAGTCCTGCGAACTGCAGTAGTTTCCTCAACTACGAAGAAATTTATATGCACCCTTAGGAGCTTTGAGCGAATTAACCCTTAGATAAATATAGTGCGTAACAACGTCCAACTTAGAGCTGGCAAGGCAACTCTCGTACGGGTCACAAATCACCTGGACCTTTTTGGACACTCAATTCCGAGTTTATTCTCCTACAGAGTCGAATGACTCCGGTCCAGATGATGCTACAGGGTACAGAAACTAGTCGGCAGTAAAAACTCTATTCTGTGGAAACGCCACGCTATTTCATTATTTCTTTTTCACCAGTACTTCTATGTTTTTTTTCTTACCATCCGTAATTTCACGTTTCCTCGTAATTTTTCAAGCTCACATTTGAAAGCTATTCAATCTACTCGAATCATCTTGTCTCCACGAGCAAGTTTCCGAGCCATGCAAAACTACTCTCCCTTATCAGTGCAATCACAAATCTGTTCCTCACACCCTTGGTTAGAGGTCCTATTAACACCTCCCCCTCCTTTCTCCTAAAAAAGCTCCTTTGACTAAAGCAATTCCTTAAGATACCTGAAAAAGCTCACTTTGATTCACCAGAGGGATGGAGTTAAAAGAAAGGCGTTTTGATAGGTGTTTGGCTTACCTAGAGAGTACGTAAATGAATCACCAAATAGATGAGAATAAAAGGAATGAATGGTTTCGAGGAGAATATGTAAACATGGAAAGTAATGGATGAATTTTGGATACGAATACTCCCAAGAAGAAAAATAATAGCAGTCTTAGAAAAAGAAGAACTTGCATATTTATGAACGTGAAAGATGGGAAAGGATCGCGTGAGGACAGGACGGTAAGGCAGAAAAGAGAGGATAGAAAAAGGGATTAAGCTTCCTCAAATAAATGAAGCTCTGTTGCTTGCCTGACCCGAAAGGAAGCAAACTAAAGGGAATTTATGATCAAATAATTGTATGATACGCATTTCATAATTGTGTAATAGCAAGAGTGAAGCGAAGGGCGGCCCTTCCTTTAGGGAAAGGAAATCATTGAACGGCCAACCTATGACTAAGTTGAGATGTGAATTCGGGAGGGAGAGACCACTTCTCTCGGCGACGGCGAGATTCACCATCATTGCCTGAATTCACACGTTGCACTGATCCAGAAAGACGACTCGCGTAGGGAAAGCACAGCCTGGGCTCTAGAGAAGACGGGAGGAAATAAGACGGCGTTGGGGACCTGAAAATCTTACTCTGTACTAAGGAGCCACGTAGGCCATAGCAGATGGAATAAGGCCACCAGCCATTAGAATACTTGGTTCTTATTAGCGTTGGATATCATTTCATTTTCGCAATATTCATATATTGATACGTTATGTTTTGGTTTCGAAATATGCAAAGGAAAAGGATCTCTTGCGCTTGTTCTCTCCGCTCTGATCGGCAGTCAATTTCTATTAAATACTTAAAAGTCCCCGTCTACCAATGAAATGCAAGGCTAAAATTATTTCCTCTCTGCCGCCACTATACCCTAATTATGAGTATTTATGAAATAATTTAAGTCACTTCAGTTAGGATTTAAATCTTGCCGGATCTCACGCGGAGTGGCACACACATTGCAACTATGTATCATATTTATCCATGACAATGCCTACTAAATTATAGGACAATCCGCCATCTCACTGCAGGGAATCTACTGCATTCATTTTCCAGCGATTGAATAATCATATATTTCACTTTTACAGCTCATCAGCAACACCTTTTTTCAACTTAACAAGTGAACATAAGGCAATTAAATGGTCCATGGTGTTACAGGCCCTATGGAAAACCAGGCAAGGTTGGATAATCTAAAATACGGATTGTTATCCCCATTGACTTGTTCAATATCCTAGAAAGCGTTCCTTATCTCTATGAGATAAACACAATGCCATCAGCGGATGCACGTGAAATTCTTTCTGGAACGATATCTACTGTCAGAGTTCTCAAACTAAATAACCTAAAGGATATATTTTTTCAGTCAGGTACAGAGAATGGAATGAAAACATCACAACAGAGATAGAAGTGGGAATGTTAGGAGCGGGAAGTAGGAACGACGACGGGCAAAAGAAGTCGTTCTATAGTTAATCTATTGAAAGCAAACGTTACAAGTCCAGGGATGCAAATTACATCAACGTGCTGGTACCAGCATAATCTCAGACCCACCATCTCAGGCCGCCTACGCGTAGAGGCCTCGCTAAGGGGGGATTAATGCCGACGGAAAACAGAATGATGAGAGTTCACTCGCCACCAATTCCGAGAGCCACCATTGGCTATGCGTCTTCGATAGTGATTAAGACAAATTGTCTTGTTCCAGCCTCGTAACATCAGGGTAATCACAAAACGGCCGCCTGCCATGGGGAGGAATGTGAAATAACTCACGGAGAATATCGGACGGTGCCGTTTGTGTTCGCGGGATGTCCGATGTACTCGGAATATAGACCTTCCACGGCGGTCTTCATAACGATAAGAATCACACTGCAAGATATATACGTTTCATGGCGTAGGGTTTGCAGGAGAAAACACACGAGATAAATGAAAGCCGAAATAATTTTTCGGGGTGCTCGGATAGAAGTTTTTAATAATTACAATTCGACAAAGCCGAAGGCAGTAGCCATTTATAAAACGTTTTTACAAAGATATTTCCATTTCATTTTAATAGACAACTGAATATACATCGCAATTTTTTTATTTGTCAAATATTCCAATTGAAGAAACTTTAATTCAGAAACAGTTTAAATTGCCATTAAAAAATTTAAGATTAAAATAATTACACAAAAGATACTTAAGCTATAGGATATAATATTGAGTTAATTGAGAATATCTGCTTAGACTAAACACTGAGTTATGGAATAGAATACACCCAGGTATACCGTGAGATAATCTGCATGACTTAAAATTACAATACACGCGTAGATAAGCATCCTTGGGAGAAAATAAGATAAAAATTGAAAAATGATCGTGACTCCTCCTAAGACCCAAAGTAAAATTTCATTAACAATTGCAATCAACCCGAAGGTCAGTTTGGCAGGCGATGGTAGAGTTCACCCAATACTAAGCCCCACACGGTGCGTGAAATTCACACATCAGGGCAGGGGGTCAGTTCCTTTCCCTGTGCCGGCTATGGTTTCCCACGAAGATATGGTACCCAAAAAATCACACAGCTTGGGTGGAGCTGAGGGTGCCCGGAGGCATCACTTGAAGTTGAACCCATGTTATTAGGTCTCTAAGCTTGCGCCCTACACACTGGACTACCAAGTCCCCTAAAATTTGATTATGCTTGAAATATTTTACAGAGAGAAGTTTTTGCTATAGAAAAGTATATTCCACAAACATTGGAAATCAATATGAAACCGCTAAGAGTCAAAATGAAACCCTGAAATTGTGGGTTAATGGAAAAAGTTGATAAAGGGAGTGTCAGATAACTCTTAAGTCTATCGATTACAACTATCAAGGGGCTTAAGTTTGGTTTTTGTTGCGATTACGATTGTTCGGGGGAAGTTATCACATGCCGATTGCATTGTTCTATAAATATTTGTATATTCAACGAATCATGACAGCAGCTAATATTTAATACTAATAATTTCCGAGGACTAAGAACTTTATTGCTATTCCAACTTCCGTTTAACCCTGAGATCACAATCTTCGACCTTGTCATTTGGTTTTCCCAAGGACGAAACCACCAGTTTACAGGCAACTTTCTAAGGGCATAGCCACCCGCATGCGATTGTGAAGGCTCATGAGTCAAGCTACGTAGTTGAAAACTCGAGTGGGATGGTGGTCGAAGAAAATGTTTTTTACATGAATGAAAATGTAAATGAAAAAACAGAATATTTGAGGTAAAGTGGTTGAACATTAATATTTATCACTTTTTTCAACAGAAAGACATACCCAAGTAATAAAGTATTGTTATGATCGGGTGGCGATGCAAAGCGATGATATTTCAGGATAGAGTAAGATAATCCATACAAATTACAACAACATGAATAATGGTAATATGCTATGACATGTATTATGAGAGGGGTCGAGTCTTTGAGCAATAGTTTTGTTTGATGCGGGAGAGTCCTTGTGGGGAGTGGCAGAGGGACTCGATCTCGTTGCCTTTTATGTGCAGGCGGACGCATTTACTCATATAACCAAGCCGAACTCGAGAGACGAACACCTTTGAAGGCCTGTGCCTTTCCTAAGAAAACCGTATTCATAGTCAATCTCCTTTCAGCTCCGGGAGTGCCTTAGGAGTCACTTGCGTCGGATAACAAGCATTATTGCCGAAGGGAATGATCGTCTCCTAACTTTTCAGTCTAGGAGACTGAAAAGTTAGGAGACGATCACTTACTCTTTGGGCCAAAACCTACTAGCCTCCGCATCTCGGGGATTTGCATTAAGTTCTTCCGTGTAACCCCTTTAAGATAACTTACTTTACGTAAAGATTTTCTCATCGATTCAACAGTGCGATCAATTCTTTTCTCTTCATGTAAATTGTATCGTAGGAAGCAAACTTCCTTACAAAGCTTCATCAAAAATTAAACGGAACCGAATTTAAAGCAGTGGTCAGTTGAGAAGGAAACACAAAGAAGTGTCATAAGAAAGTAGATAAAAGTAAATGCAAGGTTATTGGGTGACAAACCTTCCAAAAGACTGTAAACTTTAACTGCGATTAGAATTTAGTTAAACTCAAAAATTAACTACACATCACAATACATTAAAATGTTGTCTATGAAATCTATTTGAGTATTAAAATTAAAGTGGATTAACATTTACTTTGTTAAAGTTTATCATATCTCTACCAGAGTTTTAACAAAAAAATGTGGGTTCTGGAGAGGCCGTTTGATGACATAAATCTTAATCGGATCTCGAGTTTTTAACCCGATGCTGTAAACACTTAAACCATATACAGTAGCAATAATGAGAAATTACGAATTTTTTCAAATAAATTGCAACTTTTTCATACGATTTTTATGACCACTCTAATGGATGTAATACACCGATAATAAGATGACGAAAATTATAACTACATTTTTCTTGTGGAGCGCGAGGCACAAAAAACATCCCTGTTGCCCCAGCTCAAAAGGGGACGATGATCTCCCCTTTAAAGTGGTTTCGCCAACGTGCAAAAAAAAAAGATGGGCCGAATCGATACAAGAAACTTGGATTTCGTTGAAATGGGCTCTGACCCGTACATCACAGTTCCCTTGACACATTTACGTACTAATGAGAAGAAAACAATGTTCACTGAAGAGAAAAGGAATTAAAAACTCACCAAGCATTTGGTTGAAGATCTTGTCGAAGTTGACTTCTCCTTTCTTCTCAAGGTACTTATGCATGACACTGCGAACACTGCAAGAAAATCAAAAAAAATATTGAGAACGCTAAACTTGACACAGATTGACACAAATGAACAGGTTCATCCTTGGATCAGGTCATTATCTCTCACCGAATTTCGAAGCGAATACCCAAATAAATTGTCCTCTTTCCTTTCTCAGAAAAAATCCTTAACGGTTTAATGAAGAAAAAAGGGAAAGACCAAAATTCACCAGAATTCGAAGCGACATCAAAATATACATATAGGTAAATTTTGCAGGAATAAATTCAAAACAATAACTTAATGTCTGATGCGGAACACTATCCGAAAAAGGAGATCGCTTTAACACCACGATCGGAAGTCAGTCATTAGGGACATTAGGGAACTACTGGGTGAAAAATGGCTCAGAGTTGCCCACAAAATAATTCAAGGGAAAAAAATTAGATGTGAAAGTACCAACTTTTTACATCTGAAATACACTTCTTTAGCCCCTTGGAAATTTTTCATCGCGGATATTAGAGCCTTTACAAGGAGTTAATTCTTACAAAAAACACATTCACATCAAGATGTGTCCTAGGAAATGCACTAGTAGATACTTCCGTAAACTCTGGTAAAGGAATACATGAGATAGAAAGATAAACATCCAGCACCGCAATTGAAGCAAATGAGAAGGGAAGGAACATGGGACGTGAAAATCAGTGCGGTTTAGCATTTCGGTTCGCACAACTTAAAGCCATTCAGATGCATCTTCAATACGTTTAAAACTCGCGAGAAACCTGTAGGTGATCGGCAGAGGGTACATCCACACTAGTCACAGAAAGAAAGCGAAAAGTAGTGGTCACGTACCGTAGATGAAAGAAGAGTATGAGACGATTAGACTATTATGAACGAGAAAGGCTATCACGAAACTTTATCTCACGCAAGACAGTAAAAATGCCGAGCGTCATTTCCGTGGTAAGGGGACAACCAACCATTGACAAATAAGAAAGATTGCTAATCCTACAAAAAATAATTCCATCGTATGCTAATGAATAAACGAACATCAACCACGAAAGGAGAAAACAAAAATAGGGAAATACCCAGACCCTTCAAACACTCACTATGACAGGTGTGTTCAATAAATAATGGGAATTTGGGTTGCTTGGAAAGAATTTTATTTATTCGTCTACATCAATGTTCACCCCTTTGAATTAATCCCCATTAGGTACTATACACTTATGTCGGCCCTTTTCCAATCCTTGGAACACTTCTGGAACTTGATCTTTGGTAGACCTTTTAGCTCTCTTAGCGATGCGTGTTTAATCTCATCTATGCTAGTAAAACGACGGCCCTTTAAGGTTCTCTTTTTATTTTGGGAACCGAAAAAAACCACACGGAGCGATATCTGGCGAATATGGAAGCTGGGACATCATTATCGTGCTGATTTTGGCCAAATAATCACGAGCAAGCAGTGGGTAGTGTAAGCAGGTGGATTATCTTGGAGCACATGCATTTTTTCGCCATAAGTACGGGCGTTATTTTGCACAACTTCATGAAAAAGGCGTTGAACTTGTAAGTAATACAATTTATTCCTTTTTTGACCTTGAGTCACGATCTCATGGTGCATTCTGCCGTGCACCATACGCTATGCGAAATTACGAAATTCCCGTTACTTTTGGAACACACTTCCTACGTGCTATTAGTAGCCGTAGCTAGACAAAAGAAAAAATTGAAAATCTTCAGAAATTAAGTTCCCGGTTTGAACCCGTAAGGTGACTATTTTCGCTGTGAATGCAAGCAGAGCAGAGAATCAGGGTTCGAGAACAGAACGGAAGTGATCCCCAATGAACATGCGGAATTGATAAACAGCCTAAGTACCCACTGAGGTCTATCCTGATCTAAAACACCGATCTTCCCGTTTAAACTTGAGGTTAAAGAAATGTTCCGCATTTAAATAGACCATCCAACGGTTTACTTTATCAACTAAACTATTTAAAACGGAATCAAGAAGCATGCTCCCGAAGCTATATATTTCCGACACCACCAAAAAACTCGCTATGAAAAGTCAATCTTTTCCCTCAAGCTAATTGAGAAGAAGAAACTGGCAGCCGGATATACAAGCATACACTGCTCTCCTGTAATCCACTCCTCAAAACTAAAATAAGTCGAGCTACAATTCCTCTGAGTAAGTTCTTATATACAATAAAAAACTTCAGCAGACTCAGTATGTGCAAATTACAAAAACTTATAAAATGACTTGGAGCTTTGAAAAACGCCGAGGTTATTTGGTAAGGTTTAAAAATTTATTTCCTCGAAATTATTGAGGATGTGACATCAGAGGCCCAATGAATCCCAAGTTTTCTTACGTCAAGGTCAGTAATCATTGGGACTAATCACTACTCTTTCAATCCGAAGATTCATCGACTGCAGCCATCCATTCCTTCCCACCCCGTGCTGATTATCTGATGCCTTGATGGCTCTCTTCTGAAACACATGTACATCCCTCTTTAACAGGACGATTTAATTGTCCTTTGGCCTTCCTCACGGGAAATTTCTATCTACATATTCTCCATTTTATTATATTCTTTGCAAATTCGTTGCGTCCCAATCCATCTGGTTTTTCTTTTCCCTAAGGTGCTCTATATTATCTGTTCCTCTTCTATTTTTCCGTATGCATATCCATTTCATACATTACCAGCCCATTTAGTCCTCGGAATTCACCACTTACCGAAGGCTTTCACTCTTCTCTGTTATCCTTCCTTTTCCCTGGTCCATGCCGCTGACTCATTCAATACCACACTCGGCGTGAATGCTTTTACAAACTGCTTGCTTGTCTATAATCGTATCTTCTTCAGGTTCTGAAGTTACCTTTTCATCAATTACGCCATTTTAGGAGAAGCTGCTTTGCTTTTGATATCCGTTAATATTCTTCCATCCCACGTTACCGTGCTTCCTAGGTAGATGAATGCTTCCGCTTGTCCTGCATTCTCTCCAGTCTGCGCAACATCGGTCATTTTCCACCCCAAAATTAGAATGTTTGCTATCTTCTTATTTTTTTGCTGTAGACACTCAATGCTTGATCCAATGTATTCGAGGTTGCTTGCAGATCTACTCGATTCCACGCCATGGCTCCCATGCCATCCACGAAGCGAAGCATAATAGCTTATTCACCCGATTGAGACGCCGTTCACATCACTGAGACAGAGACGTACAATATTTCGCCGTAGCCTTATCTCCATTTTTCCGAATTATTCCTGAATACTCCCGACCCTCTAAGAAGCCAGCGACGAACACAGTGATCATTCACGGAATAAAACTGCGGAGGGAAGAACACTGCGCCGTCACCGTCGTCACACGGAAACGCGGCCTCGCTCGCAGTTAGTGAATGAAAATACGATAGCTTGCCCCACCGGGAACAGAATGCTTGCTTCTCGAAGTACACCCGAAATAATTCGAGCTCTCCAACTCCGAGCGGAGGATGCGCGTCCGGGGTCATATTACGCTTCCGAAACACACACATCCACCGAAAAAAATATTCCTAGACGAGAGACCAGCGTGGAGGCGGAGGGAACACAAGGGAGAACAAACTGTAAAATGATAAATGAGAGTCGTGCGGAGGAAGTTTTACGAGTGAAAGGAACGGGAGCATGGGGGAGGGGGGAACACAAGTACGAAAGGGGCGAGGGGGAGGAGGGCGGCGGAGAAACAGCATACGAGCACCCATCCACACCCACACACACGAGCACGCATGCACACGGGCTCGCCCACTCCGCGGGGGAACTTGGAAATGAAAAGCGAGATATGAAGATGGGAGTGGCGTCGTAAAAAAAAGGAAACTAAATTGGATAAACACGTTGGCTTGTTACGGAAAACTTGAGTGGGAGGATGGATGGGGGAGTGAGGGAGGAATATTAAAACCAATGAGGGAGGCCCAACAGCGCCGATAGATCGCCATGGTGGCCCCCGCAAAACATAGCTGGTGGCCTCCTTCTCAAGATCCGTGAGCTTCCATGAAAGACTTTTATTCCAGATTTTTATTCCAATTGCAAATTCGAAATTGAGTAGACGTACCACTTTCAATTTATCATTAGAAATAAATACCTTTTGAAACATGAAGGTATAATTATGTTACAACACGGATTCGATAGTAGTTTTCCACACGTCTCATGATAAGAGAGAATTTTGATATTCTCCTATGTGCTATAATATGAAATTTCAAAAAATCCCCGAAGGAAACCCTGAAGAAGTTGAGTTTTAAAGACATACATTTAATTTGCTTAAAAAAGAGAGTTCAGACATTTTTCTCCACCTTCCGGCACCGACATATAAAAACAACCCAAACGACCCAAAATCGTGCTGGGCAAAATATACTTTTAGATAGAGGAGAGAATCAATGGGAAGAAACCTGTACAAAGCCGTAAACAAAAATTACGAGCAGTAACATCAATTGATTGGAGCGTAAAACGGCTTGGAAAGTTTATTGATGGAGCAATGGAATTAGCATCGATTAGAGACTTTTCAAATCATGGAGAGGATGAAAAATATTTAATCTATGGCTATGAAAAAAAACGAATAAATGGTAGTTGAGGTACAGGAGAGAGAAAGCAGTTAGAGGAAAAGCAAAGAAGGTAGGGAAATGTAACCAGAGGATCCTGAGTGGCCATGAAACGTTGGCGACAGTGATAAGAGGGGAGAATGTAGGGAGAAAAAGAATTGACATAATGGACGAAAAGGAGGTTGGCAGAGAGTATACCACTGAAAGATTTATTGCAGCGTAGGATGCTTGGTCTCGTGTTAGGCGGGGCTTGGAATTGTAGCGGTGGTTAGTTTCCGCATCCGTGAAAAACCTTCCTCGGCCGGTAATGTTAAAAATACACACCCAAGAATGAGGAAGGGAGAAAGAGGGAGAGAGTGGGGAAATCTGAGCGAATTTTCTTCCTCCTCCCTCGGAGAAAAAAATACAACACGCTCAGCTCTCCGCGCGGAAAGTGTATTAACGGCAACGGAGGCGAAGAGAGAAGCAAAAAACTGAGACTGGGAGTCCGATGAGAAGGATGAGGTAAATGCCTCGAGAATGAGACGCGAAGGCGAGACCCCATTTGGAGAAGGTACGCGTCAATTACCTGTGGGATAGGGAAGAGAAAAAAAATTTCATTCATGACATAAAGAGATTTTCCACGTAAGGGCAACCCGTTTCCTGAAAAAACCCCACGGTTTACCGAAAGTCTTGACTAGTTGTACTTTTCATTGAAATTTAGATTATTATTAAAGGTCTCACGGTTAAGATATACGTAATACCTCAATTTGTATGCACACAAGGGCTAACGACAACTAATTTTTCTACGTCAGACCTAACACAATGGGACATCCTACACAACATTAAATCCTTCAACAGTTCCGCGTACTTCCTACCTCCCTTTCTCCCATGCCTATTCTTACCCTGTCTATACCTATTCTTTTCAACTGCCTAACTTTCTCCATCTATGATAGCGTTCTACACCCCACCGCCAATCAAAGCACCACTTTTCCTACCACTTTCGGATTTCTAACAACATCCCTCTCTCCTTCCTTGTGAAGGCTTCCGATATGTGAGGCAGTTGAAGATCAATGCATTGAGGGATTTCTTCCGCGTAAGCTAATATTGCTGGTACAACAGTTTCGCCTCCAGGTGATAAGTGCTTAGTGCTACGTTCTAACGGTATTTATTTCCGCATATCATCGTGCAGAAATAAGTACATAAACTTTGAAAACAACAATGGAAACCCCATATTAGGAAAATCTCCTCTTCGAGGAGAGATATGAACAGAAAAGGAAGTTACAAAGAGGCAAGGATGCAAGGGAGGGGGGGACACCACTAGATTTTGCCCGTCTTATATGCACCAATCCTTTGATCTAGTGTTCGGAGATTGGTCGATTGGGCGCCTCTGACCGTGACCGTGGGACGAAGAGCACATCATCGCAGAGCACACCTGGACAGGGAAAACGCACGACGTTTGACTTCGAAGAAGCGAAATTCATCGTAAAGATGGCCCGTTAATAGAGATCCATAAAATATTTCAATAGAGAGGATAGATTTCAGCGCATGAAAACGCGTGTTAAGCAAATGAATTACTTCGCCGGATTAAGAATGCATTTAGACATGGATCTTCAAGCCTCTCTCCTCCACCAACATGCCTAATCTTCTTCATTCATTCTTCTCTCGGTCCACTCCCACATTTCAAACCCCTCCAACCATCGCTTGTCCCGTTGTCTTAATATCAAAGTTTCCAATCTGTCAAAAATTACGCTCCACGCAAAGAAATTGCCTTATTTTCTTTACTTATTTTGGTGAAGACATCTTGATAATGACACCAGTTGTCGGAACAAAGGTCAGTTCAACTGAAAACAAAGTTTGGCAATTCATATAGTCGTTTGTTCTATTATCAAAGTATGTAACAAATATTCATAAAAATACGCCAGACGTAGCAGTGAAAAAAAATCCATATTAATTCATCAAATAAATTGTAAAAATGCAGAAACAAAGGGGAATGAATATTGCTCTATTACTTAAAAAAACCTTCAACTTTATATCACTTCGATTGTTTGCGACAGCATTACTCCACAAGAAATAGGTCAACAGCTTGCAATGATATCAAGGAGATACTAGAAAGTACTCATTTATTTGTCAAGGTTAACCATGCTTAAATTAAAAATTCATACCCTTTCCGGGAATGTCGGTACATTCACCATCAATAACGCAACATCTGGAAGGACCAATCCAATAACTGGAAAAATTTCCAAGTTTTAATTAACTATGCATGCACATGAATTTCGGCAGTGCACAAAATTAAATTGTTCACGTACATGAGACTACCAGCGTTTTTGGTACCAAGTAATAACATCAGCTATTCTGGGCTCAATGAAATTCTCTCTGTTTCATAAAATTAATTTAATTTCACCAGATACTACGTAGGGCCAGTTATAGGTCTAAAAAATGATTCCTATTCACGATATTATCTGTCCACAAGATTTTTGCTATAAATTAATCGCAAAACGCTTTCATTATAACTTGATTACCTTTTCAAGGTATCGAGTTCATGTCGTAGCCTCGTTAAACCATTAGTAAACTGGCTAACACTCGCAGTACGATAAACAAGTAGAGATGAAGAATCAGGATGCGGTGGACGATTGTAAAAATAAAATTTGCTGTATTAAACCTGGATGAAAAAACAAATCAATACAAATTACGTCGTTTATTCCAATGAAAAATAAATACAAAAGTTAAATCATAAAATGACACTTAATAAAACAAATATTATTAAGTAATCATATCGCTTAGCGCCAATAAAGTAGGAACTTCAATTCTAAATGTATTGAGAAATATATTGGTCGCTATCGGCCATCGTACTCTAAGTTGAGATAGTATGGAAATTTTCCTACCATGATAGATCATTTCGGTATTGATAACGAAAATGCTTTCAATAACACTGAGAAATAGAGACAATACTGTCGAAAAAACGGAATATCACTAAAAGTACCAAAAGTTACTATAAAATCTACTCCAGGAAAATTACTTTTACAAATTTCGTTTACGACTTCAGTTCTAAACCACCACTCTGACCTAAAACCGGTTCATGAACTACGAGAATAGAAAAAGTATCGCGTATACACTCACACTTCCAAATAAGGACAAAATACACGCCAATGCGACCCTAAAATCTCGCTGAAATCAGAAAATCGATTTGCACATGCGGGGAATACTCCCGGCAACCCATCCAGTGGATGGGAGTACTCGAAAGGAGAGAACAAATGAATCTTTTGCGTTTTTTTACGAGCTCGACTTGTAGCCGAAATGAAAATATGGCGAATGGGTCCCTTAGTGTGTTAGAGGCGCTTCCATCGATGCGAGCGGCATCTTCGGGGGAAGCACAAGAGCAAAGCGAGAGAGAGAGTGCTTGAGGGCTGGAGATAGCGGGGAAGGGAGGGAGGAAAGAGGATGACCGAATGTGGTCGGAGGGGACGAGAGGTCCGCTGTGGAGAGTACTCGACGGAGAAATGGCAATGGAAGGCACAACCGTTAAGTAAGGAGGCTCTTCCCCAAGCAACATATCCTTATCAACATTTCACCCGTCGAGTCACCACAAGAGACTGCAGTATGGGTAAATGGAGGAGGGAGGGGGCTGACCCACCCCCATCCGACGCAGAGGCTGTTTTTTTTTAACTCAAAAAGAGCTTTAATTGTCCCTTCTGTTTCAAGAGACAGATGAATGAATGAAAATGTATCGCATCCTGCCAGACCCGTGAGACCATAGCGTCTTATTTCGAGGATTCGATCCTTTCCCTGAAAATCAGCCTTTCGAGACGATTCTTAATGACCCTACTATCTTTGACAGAGTGAAACACGGCTTGGTATCTACGAAAGTAATGCTTAAAAATTCGAGAGATAGAGAGAGAGCGAGAGTGAAATTGATGCAATGAAATCTCGGCATTTTTAGCTTTCCCTGAATGAAAAAAGACCTATGACGAGTTTTTAGTAGAGCTCAATTCAAATCATGGCGGTCATTGATGGGGAAATTATTTGCATCCAAAATTTCACCTAAACGATACCCCGTAACCCAACACAAGGGCGGGCGGCAGGGTGTGTTGGGGGACCAGCCATTCATGCATAAATATTAGCTCATAAATTCATTTCAATATAGAGACTTACATGCTTACATACAAACCCACGCAAACCTATGGACATCACGTATTGATTAGTTTGACTAAATCATTATATTTTGGTCTTTAAGTTAACATATTCGGGTGTTTTAATTCGATTTGGTTGTGATTACCCATTGTGCGGAATACTAGAAACTGTCTTTTAGGCAAAATATAGGATAAACATGTTTCAAGCATTCTTTAAGTCGTTAAACTACAGACAAGACGCTAAACGACCTCCACTACAAAGGTAAACGTCGAGGGTAATAGGAGCATCTTTTCAGAGAAGACATTTTTTGTCATTTGACACATGGAAACGATGTTCCTCGAAAATAATTTGAACAGACTGGAAAACAGGAACGTGCTGAAGTCTAGCACATTACAGTGCTATTTAAAGGCAGGCGACTCAACGTTAGCACAAGGAGATTTAGACTGGCATCCAAATTATTCCTCCACGGAACCAATTTACTCTCATGATTACGCGTGGAAGGAAGGAGGAAACGGGCATGCTCTTCGCAAACAGATCGACTGAGTGAGCTTGATTTACATGGGAGACAACGAGAGCCAAGAGGATCGTGCCTAATTCAAATTGAACCCAGGAGCCTGCAACTAAAATAGGAAAGATTTGCGTACTGACAGTTAAAAGAAGAACGATTTTTTTAAGCAGCGCGCTTGATCTAGTCCATTCAGCAAATGGGATGCCGAAAAACTCAGGACACAGAAAGAAATGAATTCCAAGGGAAGGGATTTAAGACACCCATTTATTAGGAGTAAGAGGGAGAACCGAAAACTAATCCTGAAGAATGCGACGCCACCAGAGGCATGCGAAGGGAAGCACAGGGAGGGATGAGGAAGGACGACGAAGGACATTCTCGTGGAGGGCTGAGGAGATGGATATGCGTAAGCATTCAGAAGGGAGAGAGAAAGGAGAAAGGAATTAAAGAATATAGAAATTAAAATTCGACAAAGCTCAAATACGTAAAATGCGAAATTATAGACGCATAATTAATTGGTTTGAATTGCTATTGGCTTTTTGGATCACGAGCGCCCATTTTGAAAAAAATGACGAATATAACTTAGCGTGAAGTATTGAATTGGCAGATATCAGTGACAAATTTTCTTTGTGTTTACTCTGCTTCCTACATTCATCATGATTGGTGGTTTTTGAGATGTGGGTGTGGAGATGAATGGAAAAAGCGAAATAACCGAAAATAAAAACAAACGATAAAACACTAGGCACGGAAAGGGAGTAGAGAGGGTTATTGGGAGAAATCCAAAGGAGGCAGGAAAGATGGATGCAGAGCATTTTTGATTGGCAATGGAATGTTGAGACTGTGATAGAAGGGAGAATGTTAGGCAGGCGAATTGGGAATAAATGAATGGTGGTAGAAACTATGCGGGGTCGAAGAATAGTGTGTTGCTGTAGGTGAGAGAATCACGTCGTGCCGTGGTAACGGATGAGGCTTGTTAAAGTAGTTTAGTGCTTAGTCTGTGCACCCAAACAAAAAGTACCTTAACCGGTAGAAGACAATTAATAAAACTGAACCTTCATCATCTCCGAGGTTTACATTCTAACCCCATTTTGGGGTAAATTATCCCATCTTTACGTTTGCCGCAATAGATAAAATGCCTCCACGGGTGGACGTCCCCATCTAAACCCCCACCTCTAGCTATACTAGAGCAAATCGTAGGATCAAGTATAACATCACAAATTTTTAATATGATAAATTATTGTTCATTATATGCGATATGATAATTTTTTCTGCAATTGAATTAACAACTGAAGTACGACTCCGTTATACACGTATTCCAGGATTTCGTTGATCACGAGACAGCGAATAAGTACAAAAAAGAAAACAAACGGTATTTTCCACTTATTTCGCTAGATGTAACTTGAGTTCGGGACATCATCATTCCTAAATATGACCTGTAGAACTGGAAAAAAAACAAATGAGCAGAAAAGCGTTGAGTTGAAATATGAGCACATGGAAAAAACGCTAGCAAGTGCACCTTTAACTGGCTTCATAATATGTAGTTCCACCACATCGGACATCCAGCAAAATATGACTAACTGAAACCATTAAAGCATATCTTCAACAAAAAGTTTGAAGAAAATCTCCTGTGCCCGTAATAAATTAGCAGCATTCGTTTAAAATGAAAATTATACATTGCTGTTATAGTTTGTGGGAGAAGGAGTTCCACGACAGTGACCAAACACGACCTCTCAACCAGAATACCTGTCTGTACAGGTTTGTAGGAATGCTACTTCCTCGCCAGGGACCATCGACAGACACACACACTCAAACCAAAAAATGCTATCCTTCACAACCTTGAGAAGACTCCGCCTAAGACGTCTCGGTTACCACACACCACCACATAATCACATGCACGCTATCCGTGACTGTTAAACGGGGAATAATTCCGCGCCAGGAACACACAGGACAGACACTCGCTAACACTCACTCACAAATTCAAATTAATTTAATGAATGTGAAACTCCAATAGCCGTAAACAGTTTACCTTTCTAAACAAAGTACAAATGAAATTAGTTGGCTAGCGCCACAAGTCAAGAAGGGGTAAAAGGTAAAAAAGGAGTGGAGGAGGAAAGGTGAATACGTATTCACCTTTCTTATCCTCTCCTTTTTTACCTTTTACCCCTTCTTGACTTGTGGCGCTAGCCAACTAATTTCATTTGTACTTTGTTTAGAAAGGTAAACTGTTTACGGCTATTGGAGTTTCACATTCATTAAATATTACTTGCCGTAAGAGCTCATTTCTATGAATATCAAATTAATTTTCCCATTTATTCAATACCCTCAAGAGTGAATTCAGTTACTTCCCATCTGTTAATTTAAAATACGTGGATAATATATTTGCCATTGTCGATGCCAACAAATATGGTATAAAAGAATTTCTTTGTGATTTAAACAATTTATTCCCATCAATTAAATTCACACACAAAATGTAAAATAATAGCCCATTCCCGTTTCTTGATATTTTTTCGACCAGGAATAATCACAAACTCTCCTATGACGTGTACCGTAAGCCTACTCACTCGAATAACTGTGATTCTGTCGTACACAAGATTGACAAACTCACTTATTTTCATGCTCTCTTCCACAGACTGGTCAATATTCCACTTGAAAGAATTAATCATACAAAAGAGTTAAATAATATTAAACATATGGATAAAAATAACGGCTTTAAGGAGTCTATAACTGATAAGATAATAAATAAAAAACACAACTTCAAAAGGCTCCTTAAGAGCTCTTCTACCCACACTAAAGGCGAGCACTCCCTCGCTACAGCAAACTTCCTCATCGCCCATATTTAAGTAAGGGCACATCAAAAATATTCAAAACAGTTAAGATAGAGATTTCTTTAAGTAAATATTATATACTTAAATTTTTACTGGGGAACACGAAATATAAGATCGACACATTCAAAAATCCAGAAAATGTACCAAATATCTTTTTCCTCATGCAATGTTTCTTGCGTGGGACAAACAAGTAGAAACATTAAGACTAGACGCAAGGAACACATGGCCAATTGTAAATATAACAGACAAAAACTTCCAACATCGCTCAACACTCACTCATTACAAGACAAGAAACCTCAGAAAGGGGAAACCTTCACCTCATCAAACAAACACCTTATTACTTATTTGACGTTTACGAAAGTATCTTCATTCACAGAGGGAACATTATGAATAGCGACAAAGAACCGATTCCTAACTCATCTCTATTCTTTATTTTTGAGTAAAGTGTTTCCAATTCCCCAACTGTATTTTTTTTAAATTGCCCTTTCTTACCTCCTTTCACTTTTCCGCTACCTCACCATTTCCCTTCGCTCCTTCCCCCCACAGCGATCCCCCCCCCCCATATTTTAAGGTCAAGGGTTCTTCCAATTACGCCCCCTTCTGCAATTTTATATTGAACGTTTTTCCATTTCCTGATTCACTTACAATGTTCTGTTGCAGGTGCTTATTTCCTTCTGTTCGCTGAGGAGGAACACCTTGTGTCTGAAATATGCGTATCCGACGCACGCCCTCGTCTTTGCGAATTTGTTGCTATCGCTTGACTTTGCTCAATTTGAGTAATATTCTGCCAGTATTTAAGCTTTCTTTGAATGTGTCAGCGTCTGCCCTCTGTGTCCCTGGCGCGGAATTATTTTCCTCCGATAGTCACGGATAGTGTGTATGTGGTCATAGCCCAGGCATCTTTAGCGGCGTCTTTTCAAGCCTTGAAAGGATCCCATTTTTTGGATTGAGTGTGCATGTCCGTAGTTGGTCATTGGCGAGGAAGTAACATTCCTGCAAACCTCTACAGAAGGGTATTCTGGTGGAAAGGTCGTATTTGGTCACTGTCGTGGCACTCCTACTCTCACAAACCATCACAACATTGTATAGTTTTCATTTTGGACGAGTGGTGCTAATTCATTTAGCCCATTTGAGATTTTCTTAGATTTTTTTATTTTATGAGACCGTAGAGCTCAATGTTCCTAGATTTTTTTCATACCTTCAATATCACCGAAAATGCCACTTTTGGAAAGCCTAATTTGCACGGAAATCACTCATATCCACGCATAAAGAGCGTTCATTATATTTACATAATGGTATAGGGCAGACGCTTCAAAACTAGTTTTGTTTATCCTCACCAAATACAGAAGTGCCGCAACACTTCAGTCAATAAAGTGGCAAGAAGCCCTTATTTCTTCATCAATGCTTACTCTTTTGCAGCACACAGTTAATTGGGTGCCTACACGTATAATGTCACTTTCAAAACGAAGGAAAGAGGCGAGCTGAGTAATGTGTGTCGGGCGGTACGTATTACAGGGTAGGTAATGCACTTGCACTGAACACGTGAATTCTTTAACTTGACTGACTCGGAAGCCAATTAAAATAAGCTCTCAAATAGGGCATGGAAAGATCCATTATTGATCCGTTTACAAATTCAAATTCTAAAACCTGTTGAAGTAATGCGTCAGGGGAAACACATTCTTTGGGAAGGAAGGGTGTTCAACCTTTTCACAAAGGATGACATACACAGCAAATGGTCAAAAACCTGTGAAACACTGACATCGATAACCCTAAGGGGTATCTTACAACATTTAATAATAATCGAAAAACTGGTACCATTTCTCTACTAAAGCCATATTAATTTGGTTGCTACAAATTCAAATTTGTCAAGGAAATCCACTTTAATGCGCTCAAGGCCGAACAGGCGAGATGGTCATTGCCTGCGAGTTCAACGGCTGTTTTACATACTGAAATAATTTATTTGTAAGCTTAACTGTTTCAACTTTAGGACACCATAAAAATCGCATCCCGGATTACTTACAAAAACAAAATGCATTTTTTTTACCATTCTGAAATAGCTCATCCCCGATCGTGAGCAAAAGCATCTGGTCACCTTAATACTCGTACAGCGTAATAATATTGTGGAGGGGAAGAGGGGGGGGGAGAAAATCCGGCATAGACAGAGAGAGAACGCCCGCCTAGCGGGGACAGGAAAAGGCTCTAGAGAATTTGAACACGACAGGGCCTTGATTTTGGGAGGAGGGAGTCTCCAGGTCGGTGGTCCATTTGAGAAGATGGGAGTAAGGTAACTAGTAAGGGTAGGGATTGAAAAAATTGTGTCCAAGGAAGAGGATTTAGCGTCGAGCGGGGGAATGGGATCGAGCGTGGTGGGAGGAAGGGATTGGCGAGGAGAACACGGGAATTGAGTACCCACAGGGGATGTGGATGGGCAGGAGAGGGGGGGAGAGAGGTATTTCTGAGTCGGGTAAAGCGTCAGTTCTGATGGAAAAAGGATTTTTATCTTCGCCCTTTTTAATATTTAGAGGTATTCGCTCAGGCATGCGCGAGCTCCCGGAATTTTCGCTACGCAAGAGATTAGTATTTTTGCAGCGGCGGAGGGAGAGATGGAGAGGGAGGAGGGGTGTGAAAGGGAGGTTGGGGAGCGGAAGTTGGAGAGGCGTGGGTGTGTTGGCAAGGGGACGAGGGGGTCACCCCCAGTCTACGGGAGGCAATTTGCGGGATGAAAAATAATCCTCTCCAAAAATTTTTTTTAAGGCTTGGCATACGAGAAAGAGTTATTGAAGCTTAGAATTTAATCGAGTTAAGGGATTTTCAACTCCCTCTAATGTACGGGGAGGTAATATTCCACCACGATTGCTAGCTAAAGGACAAATACCAATTATTCCAATGTATTACCACTATGCAGTTGACGGACACCTGGCTTTTTTATTTTAAGGGACTGGTGCTGCGCGTTTTAGATAATATTTTCGGGAGAATGCTTCTTCTCCAAGAATTAAATTTGTGCGGGGAGTAATTCTGAACAACGAAAATGAAGATCTAAAGACGATAGTAGACGTTTCATCATTGGTGGATTAAGGGATAATATTTTCATAGATTTTCTCTTCCGAGGAATTAATTTTCCTCCAAAGACAAAACATTTTTTCCAATCCGCCCTACACGAATTTTTCAGCGAGTCGCATTAACAAGGGATCATTTTGATCATCGTTCACGCAACTTATTTAACTGTTCTATGTCACATTTCATAGAGTCAATCTTGACGCCTCACTAAGTCACTTATCTCACCTAACAATGAAATTCATCCCATTAAATAAACCGAATCGATGGCAATCAAAAAGGAACGTGGATTGCTAGTCCTCTGGCGGTTCCCTCATCGGAACATTACTTAATTGATATTTCCATACATTTCTTAATTTTAGGATGAGCGGCTAACTCAAACGTATACGATTTTAGGGGGCCATGGTTTTGTAACTCATATATCTCCCGAACATCTTGCCATATCTTTTCAACACCCTGTGAAGCAACCACAGGAGCCTGTATTGGGGATATTATTCCATCTTACAAGTAGGGGAACACCTTTTTATTGTAGCCTACTTATTCCAAGATCTAAAAGATGCGACTGTATATTATATATATATATATATATATATATATATATATATATATATAATATATATATAATATATATATAATATATATATATAATATATATATATAATATATATATATATATAATATATATAATAATATATATATATGCATATATATATTTTTTCATATATATATATATAACAATACACAGTAACACACAATACAGAAACACAAAAAAAGAAGAACACTCACACGTTATTTCTTGATATTTCGACGGAAACAAACCGTCTTCATCTGAAGATATACCTGTAAAAGTATATGGGTCGTGGTAGCACAGAGGCAGAGCGTTGGACTATTGCCCGGGGGGACCCGGGTTTCATTCCCGGGCAAACCTTTCTGGACATCCTAAGCTCCACCCAAGCTTCGTGATTTTTCGGTTGCAAAGAGGAAGGAACCTTCCACACGAAACTCATATCTGCTCTTCCTATCTCTGCATGCATGTGCAGTGTATGAGTGACCGTTGGCCAGAATTGACCGTTGCCACCAGGATAATTGCCTAATTACAACGGTATTTATACAATTATAATAAACGTTCCGGACGAACACGACGTTACGAAAGCAATCCCTAGATAATTTTGGAACGACAGAGGGAAAGAGATTTCAAGCAAGACCCCGAATTACGTAAATACAACAGCAAGCGGAAAATAGTAATTAACTGCACTAAGAGTGCAGAATTGAAAAGAAAAAAAAAAGATGTAGAGTGGACCTATAGACGAATACCAATCAGAGTATTGAATACCTTAAAAGAAGATTGAATCCCAATTAATCATATGCGAATATCTTATTGGTAAGTATTCCTCTCAAAATAAAACTATATTTTCATTCTGATAACGGCTAAATATCAATACACTTTAATAATGTTGTTTTACTAATGTGCTTTTTCCTACGGTTTTTTTCCTCACCATGAAATTTAAACATGACAAGATTTAAAAAAAATAACACTATGCATGTTTTCGATTTTTCCCGGATAGATGGAAGTGAAATGTTCCAAAAACAATTACTCAAGTTTCGTTTACTGCAAAAATTGAATTCTTCTGAAAACAATTTCCCAGGAAACAAACACAAGTTCCACAAATTATATTAGCTGAATAAGAAGTGGAAGGAGAAAAAATTTCTCCGTCAACTCCCTGCTCGGCAATATAAGTCTGCGACAAGTAAATTAATCCGATCGTCAATCCCATTTTTTAAAAAATGCCTTTTAAATTCACTCGAAAGAAGGCCCGTCTGACGGGAGATTTGGGGGCAGGGCGGGAGGAGGTGGAGAAAAATGTATGCATTTGCAGTCGAGAGTGAAAATTAAAAAGTTGAGAAACCCAAAAGTCCTATCATCCCAAAAGTTTCTCCGACGTCCGGAGGAAGGGAGGGAAAAAAGACAAGGCGCCGAGCGCATGCAAAATAACGTCAGAAAAAAAACCGAAACCTAGGGAATCATTTTCGCTTCTGGCCGACCGCCCTGGGAAGATATCAATCCAGAGCCTTAAGTAAACGAAGTTGAAGGGGCGGGGGGATGGGAGGGGAGAGGAAAAAAGGGGCGGAAAAAGGAGAGATGAGAGAAAAGGCCTCCGAGAGAATGAAACGCACCAATTACAACGAGGCGCGCTGAAAAATTGAGGAGAGATGTGTGGGAAGAGGTCCCTACGCCCTCAAAAAAAACACCACCACTCATCAATCATTCCAGGGGGCGGATTTCTCGAGGAGAAGAGCATGATCGGTAACGCTCCCTTCTATCACATTTATTTATTTTTTGTGCCGGAGAAAAAGAGGCAGGGGAAGGGGAGACCCAGCCGAAACAGTTTCGAGAGCGGCATATTTTTTTCCGGAGAGTGGAACGTTTGGAGGAACTCCAGAGTTCCACGTGGAGGGGATGCGGGTAAACAACAGAGTCAACCGAATGTTAAGGAGAAAGACATTTTTTCTCATCGGTCAGACCCACCTCTAACCTGCCCCGGAACGTTCGGGACCCTACGCAGTATACGCAGTAGGAGGTAATGTCTGCATTAAATGCAGAGAGTTAAGATTGGTCTCGTGGAAATTCTCGAAATGAACGAACACAAAGCTTAACGCCGTTATAGGAATTCTGGGTGGTAAAAAATGGAAACACGGAGATTGCATGCAAGAATCAAAACTAATAGATAAATGCAAACCTTCATACTTTAACTATTGGCTTAGAATATATTACGTGGTTCCTAGATTTACTTTGCGGAAGCGCTGACTTCTGGCTTCTTGTTTGAAGGCATAATTCTAACCCCGCATTCACATCACAGGGACGGGAAATATCACGGCTAGAAATTAAAGTAGTCGTCGAACCGGCAAAAATATTGGGCATCCGTTAACATTCACACAATTCGCCAGCCAAAACAGCATGCAACACCAGGTGGACGACTTTTAACTATGTTTAATGCTGCTTCCGCGAATAACCGTCGCGTAGATTTGCTTGATGGACAAAAGTCTCGCCCCCAGTCCTGGAAGCGCCTTCGGGGGGAAGTGACCTTCGCATCACTTTGGCCGCTATACATAGGATATGTCTCGGAAGCCATAAGATTAAGTTTGAAATGGCGTGAATACAACTACAAGAGTGTGCAGAAATTTCCTGAAGCACTCAATCTTTTTTGTCTAGAATGCCACAAAAGTCACCATTGTTGCCATTGACACAAATAGAAGAATCTGTAAGCAAATCATAAAAGGTTTTGCAAATTAAGACTCTGCCATTAACAATGGAAAGAAGAAAATGAGCCTCGAGAAGTGCACGCATTAATTATTTTTTTGGTCCTTCCTCGACACATCCTCTGTCAACAAAGGATCACCTTGGTCTGTAAATGGCCAGACTGGTATTGTACCCAAAGCTATTCTGTTTTCTATTTTCCGCAATTTTTACTCCATGTTTCGCGAAGACGCACTACATTTTTTTTCGTAAATTCTTGTAGATTTTGATTAGGCCGTCCCATGCAATTTTGCATCACAGAGTCCCTTTCCCGTATTCATGAAAGTATGTAGTGAACGTGCATGAGAAAAATCTTACTTTTTACTGAGACGGGGAAGGCAAGAATGTCTCGGGAATGTTGTCGAAGAGACTCAAGACAACAAGCCAACCTCTCGAACCATTCACTCTTCTCTCATCTATTATGGGTAATTCGACTGTTATCAAATGTTCTCAATATGAATAAAACGAGCCAAAATTCTTTCATTTATGTCTGTCTAGTTCATGATACCCGACTTCCGTAAATGCACATCCATTCCTCACCACACTCTCAAATTTTTACTGTCCTTCTTGCTAATAGCAGCTTGTCTAGTATGCGTAAAGAAGTATTTCGAATATAAATACAATGGTACTTGTATATCTTGAATTTATATTACTATTATTGGTATTCTACCGGTTACGGTAGCTTTTGAAGGGACACATCCCATGCAACTGCACAATCCTATACTATAATTAGGTTGCACTATAATATTTGTAATGTATTGCATTTTAATTGGTAACTAACACTAAGTACAACTTAATTTTGAATGCCTGGAGTGAAATCACTCCCTACTACACACGATATTGATGGATTGTAGGGAACCATGCGGAAACTCGTAAACTGCAATGATAATTAGAAGTCTCCAATAGGAAAGAGCAGGATGCATTAAACAATGAATGCACGGATGTGACAGAGTAGAAAGAGGTAAGTATGCAAGGGCAAAGAATCATGGAGAAACTAAGAGAGCTTTTCTTTCGACTCATAAAGCCAGGATTCTCAAGACAATAACCACTCTAAAAAGGAACGGAACAGATGATCTGTACAAATAAGGTGTTTCGCACGCAAAACTGAACATTTGGAGCGCTGTTGTTTAGAGTCTTTGGCGGCAAAGATACTTCCCCGAGCACTCCTACACGTTAAACCAGGACGCGAATTTCGGAAAGCATGCGAAATTCTACGCCGAGTTCGATCTAAAACTTTTACGGCTCATTTCTCAATCTGGCTCGTTAACTGCGCACCGAATGTGTTAAAATGATTTACAGCCGCGTGACGGCGAGCGTGACTTTTTATTATTTCCTCTTCATCACTCCCACTCCCATTCTTCTCGATTCACTTTCCTCGACAACTCCCCGCTCAAAGAGGCTGATCACTCTTTCCCAATATTGGGGGGGCGTCGGAATCAACCGGCTCTCGGCAGTTCGCCCTAGCCCCCAGCGCGCGTCGTCACTTTTTCCGCGAATCGAAAGCCTTTAATTCCTCAACCTTTCGGGGAGAGATGTCGCATCTCCCGCCTCCTCCAGGGCCCCGCGCAACTGAACGATGAGTCAATCTCGTCGAATATGAAACAAAATGCGATCTAAATTCCCGCCGTTTCCGTCACGCCAAAGGCAATCGACCCTATCCCAGCCACCCACACAACAAGCTCGGATGCTCGATAAGTTTTTCAAGGATTCACTCTATTTGACGGATTGAATGTTTTGATTCAAAATGAAGAGCTTGACGAAATAACTTCGAACTCATTACCGGGTAAAATATGTCAGGAAAACGAAATAATGAATGTCCTTTGTTAAATGTTCTAAGAAAATACAATACAAGCTAATAAATAAGCCATTTATAGCAATAAAAAAGTAACTGAGAACGCTTCGACACCACTTTAAAGATGATATATCTCGAGAATAAAAGACTTAATAATTATGAAATAACAACCAATATCAGATAATTAAGCTTGAAGTTGGAAAGAAGAAGAAAATAAGATATTAGCATCTTCAATTTTCATATTTGGTATTATTATTGGTAATCTACTGGGTGGTAAAGGTAGGTTTTTGATGAACACAAGCGGCCAAATGATACAGCGACAATTCCCACGTCTCTCTAAACGAAATACAACTTGACATGCAACCTTACTAGAGTCCCCTCTTCAATTCTGCATACTTCCTTCCTCCATTTATTTCCATCAACATCCTTAACCTATTCCTGCCCCTTCGTCGCTTGCCTAACATTTTCCTCTCTATCGCAGTCTTCAACTCTTTGACAGCCTTCAACATCCTATTGCCAATCAAAACGCTCTGCATCCATCTTTCCTGTTTCTATTGATTTATCCCAACATTCCTCTCTCCTCACCGACCATGCCTAGTATCTCATGGTATGCTTCCTCTTCTGCCCACTTTACCCTTACCATCCTTCTCCACACCCACAATTTAAAATCCTACAACTTACGCCTATCATCTTACTCAATGACTTGGTTTCCGCGCCGCACAAGGCCACGCTCAATATTAATGTATTGACGAGAAAGTATACTCAACTAATTCTATGGATCTAGAATACATATTTATTGCTGTTAAAATTCCAAATACTTTGAAAGAATAATTCCCATCAGAGTATTAACATCGCATCACAAGATTTTAAAGAGAACAAGTCAGCTATTGTAAATATGAACCCTTAATCAAGAACTGGTGCGTTCTTGGCACTCATGATTAGCTCTTCTCGCGATCTCCATCGAGTTATTTTCCGCATTGCTAGCAACGTTTCAAGTGACACCTTGTCTGTCTTCTTCAACCCAAAAGGTTGGCAGTAATAAATGATATAATTCCGAGGAGATACCAATAACAATTTACCATGATCTGTCTGCAAAATTCCAACATTGCAAAATAATAAGTTTCTTTTTTTTTAAGTTTTAAGCTCTTCTGCCTTCTTAACGCCATTTGCAGGTACACATAAAAAGTATAATTACAGCAGAAGACATTTAGGCGGCGTGTCTCAAACTTTTGTGCTAAGTACGTTCGAACGTAATAATTCAGAACCAAACAAATAAGACAAATGTTTCAACAGGACATTTCGTCATGTCATGGACGGTAAAAATACAACTAATTGTGATTTATTATCTAACATAACATCCAGGAACATTTTTGAGAATGTAATTATTTAATTTCATAGGTCACTATATGTTGTGATGGCGAAGGAGAAATGCCTATCGGCACCTATCTAACGGGAGATTGAAATAGGCCCAAGTGTCCTCACCCAAAGGTTTAAACCACATACGGAGGGTGAATGGCGTTGCATAAATTTGCCTTGATACTGCGCTTATTTGAACATTTTTGGAGCTAATACGCAAAGCAAGCGATCGTTTCTGGATGCTATGGCAACTCACACGTAAGTTCTACCTTTAGAATGAGCTAGTTAAGACAACATTTTCATATTACTACAATTAATAAAAACAGCGTCGACAAGCACGACCGTGGAAAAGTCTGGGATAGACGACTCTTGAACGGTACGACGTGAAGATATGAATGACTATCTACTATAGCGGAGGAGGCGTATTTCTTAAGAGGATGAACGGCCGTGGACTCGAAGCCATCCGTCAACCCGACCAACAAACGATGATGCACCCACAAAAATGCATCACATTGACACGCGAGCGCGACACATCACGGTATCCATCTCTGCTTTATATCTTTCATCCACACGCAAAAATCCCAACGGAGCTAATGACCTCACGGGGAAACGAAGTAACATATATGGTAAAAGCATTTGACGGAGGGCAGATTAAACGATTGAGAAGATGCGCGACAAGAGATTTAAAAAAAACCGAGAGAACGAGAGAGAGAGGCGACTCCCTTTCAAACGACCACAGAACGAAAAAGAGAACACTAATGCACCTTCGGAGCGAAAAAATAAAGAAACGAGAAAAGCCTCCACCTCGTTACGATTGCAATTCCCATGCCGCCTATCTCGCGCGCCACCCCACCGGGAAAACTTGAGAGGACGGAATGAATGAATGGGAGGGGGGGGGACAAAAAGAACGTCGACAACAACCACCGGGGAAACGGACAAACAATGGTGTTAAAATATTCAGGATGCGCGGGCGGAGAGAAAGAGGGAGGCGTGAGCGCGTAGTCCGGACGACCCCGTTCCTTTCTCCCCCCACTCTCTCCATCCCTTACTTCTCCTACCCACTTTTCTCTATCCCCTATCTCCTCCCATTACTCACGCCCTTCCCCCCCCCCCCATGACGTGGCTTGCCCGATGAAAGAGGAGCGTGTGGCAAAATGCGTGGAAGAGGGCAAGGAGAGGGAAGGGTGACGTCAAAGGAGGAAGCTCTAGAGCAATGTGGGGGAGGGGGGTCACGGCAGAGGGACGCAGTCGTGCCGGAGACGAAAACGTGTGTCAAAGTGACACGCGCTCCAGAATGGAGCGTCACCGTCACCTGTTCAACTCTCGAGTTACGCAGTTTTGAGAGTCTAGTTGCACTTCACGTGCTGCTCTCCATCACACGATGGACGACGCACTTGACAATTTATAGAACTAAAAACCGGATTTCCCATAGCTCGGGAGGGGAAGCATTAATGCTCATGAATTGAAAATTCTATCAAGTCCCGTCTTAGTGTGCCAAATTATATCTCTAGCAAGTATTCCCAAGAAGATTGGTTGTATTAGATGTTTTCAGGATTAACTTTGTGGGCATCAATAACACTGAAGTAAAAATGCCAATGCATATTTCCACTCAATTTTATTCGGCACAAAGAGTTTCGACGCATCGGCGTCATCCTCAGATCCATAGGATGACGGCGATGCATCGAAAGTAGTTGTACCGAATAATATTGACCAGAAAGATGCATTGGTATTTTTACTCCAGTGAAGGTTGGTTGGGCGGTAGGGTGGATTTTTCTCGGATGTTCAGGCTATAAAGGCGACCAGTCTTCGGAGTGTGTATCTAAATGAGGAGTAGGGGAGGAGGCGAGGGAGCAAGAGGAGAACGATATGCCTAAAAGTAAAGCAGAGGGAAGAATATTTAGAGAATAGGGGGAGTTAATGAAAATGATCTTACAGAAATATCTGAAGAATATATACAAGTGAAAACTTGGATATGGAGCAAAGTTTTCTTGCATAGCTCGGAAACTTGGTCGCTGAAGTAAGACAAGAAGTGTACATTGAAGGCTATTGAGATGCGGATATGGGAGGAGGATGCAGAGAATAAAATGGGTCGCACGGAACACAAAACGAAGAAATGATAGCCATAGTAGGGGAGGAAAGAGATTTGTCACAAGAAAAAGTCTACGGAGGCTGGGAATAGTGAGTGGCAATGCAATATTGAAGAGAAAAGAACGTTGGATGAGCGAGGTAGGGGGAGGAAAAGATTCGGTATATTGGACGGAACGAAGGAGAAGTATAAAAAGTTGAAGAATGATTTACTGTATTGTAGGGTGCTGTGGTGTTTTGCGTTGTGACAGCTGAGCTTTAAATAGTGTAGCAGTGGTCATTAGCAGTGTCCATGAAAAACCTGACTTGACTGCTGTTAAAAAAAAGTGCGGGTTATCAAAGGCATTAGGTCAGAACGGCGCGAAGTTAAACTCGTTCTAAATGACCATATAATCATACACATCTCACAATAACCCTGAAGCAGCCGATAGGGTAAAAGTCTGGGGTAGTAGGACACCAGCCACACATGAGCACGTGTAAAATCATGTAAAATAGAACAGGAAGCGATGTGATGTAGTAATTTACAACTACGAAAAAGTCAGGTGAGATTGTCTAGCTGAAAGTGAATCCCATCCAGCAGATTAATGAAACCAACCCTGGGAAAGCAAACATAAAGATCCGACACAGCTTGACAAAAAGAGTTAGACTTACAAAGGAGGGCTGACTACCTCGATTATTTGGCAAATCAATGACGATGCATCAACACACCATTTACCTCCCTAACCTCACCATAGATACAATAAATCGAAAGCTAAATGAAAACTAGGCTCCGAGATCCACCTACTGTGTAGGAAAAATAAAGGTAATGGGTTATGCTGCCTCTGTTTTCTCTTCAAGTTCCCAAAAATCTTTTCCGGAAAAATCAAACCATTAAGCCAAACAAGTAAATACTCACTCAAGCATAAGAAAACCGCTCTTTATGATACGGTAACTTTTTATCATAATTTACCTCAATGCTTTTAATACTATCATAATTGATCCTGAACACAGTGTATACGCATAAAACATCATCATAAAACGAATGCATACCAATATTACAGGTGTTTAACAATCACACAATATTTCCCCCTAGTCAACCATGCCACCCGAGTTTCTCCCATCTGTCCCCTATGCGTAAGGTTCCTCCACAAATGGTGGGGATCCAATAATGCAAATATAGAATTTTGAGTTCAAGTGCGGCGAATTTCTCGAGCGAAGTCTTTCCCTGGGGGGCGAACTTCTCTTTCATTCTCCCAGAAAGGCGGCGGTCCCAGGGAAGAGGGATGGAGGGATGGGAAGGGTTATTGAAAGGAACACCATTTAATAGAGAAGAGCAATAGCGAGAGGCGAAAGGTCGAATCCTCGTCACGGAGGCCCGCGAGGCATCTGCAGCGCCTTCTCCTTTACCCCTCCCTCTACCACACCACATACAGACACCTCCCACGGCCCCCTCTTTCACCTCCCCCACTAACGCCGAAAACCGACTGAAGCAAACTGCGAGACGTGGCATGCGTCACTTCATTAGGCGTCGAAAATTGCTCCGAGCCCTCTGCCGAGCGATTCCGTTTATTCCCACGCTTCTGCAGCCGAGGCGAATCGCAAGGAATTTCCTCCAAACGGAGTGAATAACTGTTTCGTCGCGGGTTACTCTGGAACGCAAGCGCGAGAGCGGATCCCCGGGAACAAAAAACCCGAATTGCAACGTCGACGAGCACCTAAACGAGTAAAACTTTCGACCGCCGTAGCACACGAGAGATGTTCCACGACTTGATGAGTTCAATTAGTCGAGAACGAGTCTGGGGAGCTCTTACGGCCTTATTGATGTAATGCGAAAATATTCACGCCAGACGTGCAAAGTTAAACCGAAGCGAGCGTCATAGCACAGGAGTCGATATGTGAGGAATTATATGGGCCAAATCGCTAAGGACAGACGCACAACGATAGAACGTCCCACGATTGTTCACCAAAACTCATTTTCTAACCACGAAGTGTCACTTGTTGCAAACACAGTACATAACTAATTGTAATTTCTTCTCCGTAATGGGTGCCAAAAGAAACCCCTTGCCGGAAAAAAAAGACCACACCCTCCCTGATAAGGAACCATGACCGCGAAGTGTTGGAATTCAACTTCCCTGTAGTTAAACGTCAAAAGGTAATTACGATACGTATTTTTTTGAGCAAGAGAAATCTAACAGCTTATTCAACAACAACTTTAGACCACACACCCTTGCGGCGGCTTGCGGGGTATTATTTAGATGTAGACTAGTCGGCGGTAATTATCACGATATACATGTACACTTTACGGAAATGATACGCTGGTGAAAGATATTTCAAATTACCTTGTAATCCCTAAAAAATTAAAATTCCTTGATTAGGAGAGAACAAAGCAAAAGATAAAATTAAGATTAATGATGTACATCGTGTCCTTATTTAGCAAAAGACATTTGGCCGTGAATGTTACAATCGCATAAAATCTGCACTCGCATTTCAATTCAAATGAATGGAGAGTATCGCACAACACATCTATAGATTTTCCAACTTTGGTTGAAATTAAACCTTTCCGTTTATGAACACAAAAACAAATGATAGATCTTATATGATTCCTGCGGACGAAAAAGGTTTACCTTCAAAACTTACACGTTCACATACTTTTAATGCGGCCTTTGGGGATGATTCCGTGTTTACAATGATTGCATCCACGGTTTTGGTAGACTCGCACCGCGCATTGTGGGCGATCGTTTAATATCGTCAGTTCGAGAAATGCTACCGGGAAAATGACAGCGGAGTTTCGCGGGCGAAATGAAACGACAGCATCAACGCGCGCAACGGAAGATAACTGTGACAGGTTCACCTTACGTCTTTACTTAACTTATAAATGATTCCCCAAACCATTTTCATTGCACACCACGCCTAGCATCTGACCCGATCGAGCCTTAAGGTTGGACTGCCGTCGCTTTTATTAACTATAATCAACATGGTTAATTCGGGAGCGATTAATTGCAATTCGGTCTGGAAAAAAGTAAAGCGAAGGAAGACTAACCAACTGTGCCGGGAATGGGAGAAAAACGCGGCTTCAATACTGCCAATCAAAGCCGATTAAAAGTAAATGTGATTATTTTATGGATAATCGAGACCACGGGAGCTCAACCGTTTATCATTAGCCAAAGGTAGTTATTTCTTAGAAGAGGAATATAAGGAAAAACAGGTTTTCTTCAGGGAAATATTTTAAAATTTTACAGGGTATTTTGGTATATGTGTGCATGTCCTCAGTTAAGACACAATTCATGTTATTTCGTGCTGTTTTCTCCAGATTCAAAAGAAACGACACTTTTTTTCGATGTAAGATAATGACATTTATAATATGAAGATTTAAGGCCACTTAATGAAATTTGACAAAGTAGAGCTTAAAACCATAATTTTTTCCAAGATATAACGCGTTTAAATCAGATAACATTCCAAGAACATCGACCATGACCTGTAAATATACATGGATATAAATACCAACACTCACTACGTTACTGCAGCTTTAAAGTATAATTCAAGGCATAATAGCTCTCGATAAGAAGAGATTCACGTTAAAGTAGAAACTATTGTGCCCTCAGAAGATACGATTACGGACAACGAACATTAACATTAGTGAAAAAAATTCTTGTGCCGGGACAAGCGTTATGAATAAGCGACTTAAACCATCAGATGAGCATCAAATAAGAAAATACGGAGACTACTTGACCTCAAATAAACAAAAAAGATCATATAGTACAGTCACCTCATTTATTTCTCCAAAGCGCGCTCAAAGGCCTGGGAGTAATCAGGTTTACAAATCGCAGTTGGTTTGCATACCTAATAATAACACCGCGGCGATTCAAGTCTACTTGTGTATTAAATAAATACATTTGCGGACGCTACAACACGTTTTTCATTGACTTTGAACAATGCAGTCGTACTGCTGATCGAAGTACGGAGGATTAGTGTACGTCATTTAAATGGAGAAGGAAGAGGAGGACGTTAAGGCTTTGGTTAACTAGTTATTCGAGAGAGTACAATCATCGCGGCAGCGATCAATTCGAAAAATACGAGAAGATAAAAATCATAGAGAAACAAAGAGAAAAAGATTATCCAGGAGAATAATTTATTTATACATGTTAATTTAGCATTAATCCGAAAAGCGCAAGTTTTGGCCAATACATCGGACTTTTAATATTCATATATAACAAATCTAACGCAGCTAACGCAGCTAAGCTAAGGTTGTTATCAGGATCATAAACAAAAGGATAGAGAGTAGGGCAAATGATTACTTAGGGGATGATCAGTTTGGGTTTAGGAAGGGGAGAGGTACGCGTGATGCCATTGCAGTAATGAGATTATTAATCGAGAGGAATATAGAACACAACCAGGAGGTATTTGCCTGTTTCGTAGATTTCGAAAAAGCGTTTGATAGGGTGAATTGGGAAAAACTAATGAGTATATTGCAGAAAATAGGAATAGATTGGAGGGAAAGGAGGCTAATCCGCAATCTGTACATGTCTCAAACTGCTCAGGTGCGGGTGGGAAACGGGGAGTCAGGATGGGCAGTGTTAGGAAGGGGTGTGAGGCAGGGTTGCCCTTTATCACCGTTGCTGTTCAACCTGTATGCAGAGGAAATGATTAAAGAGGCATGGGAAGAACTCGAGGTAGGAATGAAAGTGGGCGGGGAATTCGTAAAATCAGTTAGGTTTGCTGATGACCAAGCCTTAGTTTGTCAGTCAGCCAAGGGGCTGCAAGCATTGCTGAATGAATTGGAAATTCAGTGCGACAGGTATGGGATGAGAATCAATATTAATAAAACAAAGGTTCTGCGATTTTCTAGAAAGAAAAAGGCCAAGCTTAACATTAAAATAGGAGGGCAAAAACTAGAGCAGGTAGAGCAGTTTACGTATCTCGGTAGTGTTTTGGACCAACACGGCCAAAGTAGTAGGGACCTAAGGAGAAGAATTGCGCTAGGCAAAGAGGCCTTCACAAGGAGGAGGGAGTTAATGACAGGGATGTTGAGTAAGGATGTCAAGAAAAGACTCGTAAAAACTTTGATGTGGAGCGTAGCTATGTACGGTGCGGAAACGTGGTCATTGAAGCAGGAGGATAGACGTAGATTGGAGGCTTTTGAAATGTGGGTGTGGAGAAGAATGGAGAAGGTGAAATGGACCGATAGGAAAACAAATGAGGAAGTACTTGGTATGGTGGGCGAAGAGAGGGGTTTGTTGGGAGCAATCCTATGGAGGCAGGAAAAGTGGATGAAGGGGGTGTCGACCGGCAGTGGGATGTTGAAGACTGTGATAGAGGGTAGAATGTTGGGAAAAAGAGGAAAGGGAAGGAACAGGATAGGGATGTTGGACGGGATGAAGGGAGGAAGAAAGTACTCAGAGATGAAGAGGGACCTGATATAGAGTAGGATGATGGATTTTGTGTTTTGTTAGGAGTAATAAAATATTTGTTTGGTAGTTGTGTCCATCCAAAAACCTACCTTAACCGGTAGATTACCTTAAAAAAATATATATATAACAAATAACCAAGCCCTACGTGGAAGAATCGCACCTTGGCGGAATCGATACCATAACCTCTGGGTTGGCAGGCGAGGACGTTACCCCACCGCAAATGGGGCCGGGATAATGACATTAAATTAGCAAAAAAAATTAAAGTTCGTGAAAAATTGCATTTTAGTAATATTTTCTCAACATATAATAACAATTTCTGGAATGAATTGCCACATGGTATGGCAATTAAAAAAATCCGCCTCCAAAAGAAACACTTGAGTTAGAGGAGGTAGAAGAACGAAGAAAAGCACATGCATCTAAAGGTAAGAAAGAAAAATTAATTAAAAGTAGAGAAACATGGTATCATTGCTAGACTTGTTCGGCTGAGGAAAGAGGAGCGGTGCGGGGTGGAGGGTTTATGGGATGAAAATGAAGAAACGAATGGAGTAAACAAATTGGTTAGAGAGGTATAAGAGTTCGGCACGTTGCCGGAGAAATTCGATAAGGCAGTAAGTGTGGCTCTAATAGATTTTGAGACATTGTGTGATGCTGAGGACTCTGATGGAAGGCAGAGAATGCTTGGATAGAGGGAAAAACAAAGGAAACGAATGGGGTGGGTGATGGCGCCGGAATACGAGGGGCCTAGGAAGGGAAAAATGAACGGCTAATGGCCTTTGAGTTGAGTGGAAGTCCTTCAAAAAAGCCCACGATGAAATCTAAACATTTTCGGGGACTCTAGGAAACCTACGCGGTTATCTATCCTTGGGTAAAAAAACAGAGAGCTTACGCATGGCCCATCTTCGGGACAAAACATTAATGAGAGAAAAAGCGAATAAAAAATAAAAAGCAAACATAAATCAGTTTCATTTCATTTCATTCATAGTGGCGTGGTGTCTGACCAGAAGGTCACGAGTTCAAATCACAAGGGAAAACCCCCTCCTAAACACGCGATTCAGTGCGATTTTATGGTTACCAGAAGATCACGATAAGTCGATTGGATGGTGGGAAACGGGGAATGGAATTCCCCGCTCCCCCCCTTTATTTCCCATTATGTCTGCATTTCTCACAGCTCAAGGGTTAGTTAGAGACGAGCTATACCCTTTGCTATCCAAAATAAATTTAATTCAGTCTTTTGTCTAATTTTAAACGTAACGATATCGCATTACTCATTTGTCTCTGCATGAGTCACATTTTACGAGGGTGGCCTGAAAAGTTCCTGACCTCAGATAATTTCAGAAAAAATGTCTCGTATCTCGTAGTTCATTTATTCCACAGTATTACCACTCGCTCCAATACATACACTATTGATTTTATCAATGTGATAGGCATGGGATGAGCACATATCATAAGAAAATTAGAGTAATAAGATGATCAAGAAATAGAAATAAAACTACAAATTTATTGTAGGCATCCTAAGATAAACACTGAAGTTGGGGGACATTAAAATAGAACATGTAGAACCGTTCTTCCATATAGCAAGTGATTTAGGAGGGGAGAGTAGTAGGGATATTAAAAGAAGAAACGACACAGCGAACTATCCATCGCGGTTAACTATTAAGTCACAAGGTACAGACTTTCACAAGATGAAAGGAGTTGATGACGGTCACCTTAAATAAAAAGGTTAAGAAAATAATTAGGAAAGTTTTTATATAAATATTTCATATGGGGCGTATTTTCGTTTAAATCTTAAACTTGGCCTTTGAGATAGGTGGAGATGCATGGATTGGAGGCATTTGACATGTGGGCGTGGAGGATAGTAAGGAAAATAAAACGGACGAAAAGTGCAAATGAGGATAAGTTCTCAATGTGATAGTGAAAGGAAGACGGTCATTGAGAGAAACTTGAGGACGGCAGAAGAAGTGGTGCGGGAGATACTAAGAGGTAATAAGATGCTGAAGATGGGAATAGAGGAGAAAAAGGTGGGAAATCGAGGTAGAAGGAGGAAGTTAAGAGCCATTTTGGATGGAATTAATGTTGGTATACAGAACTTAAGAACGAATTATTGTAACATGTAGTACGGGGCTTCAGAATATTTTGCGTCCTACTAGTTAGGACTTTGGATTATAGCAGTGGGTAGTACCTGGGTCCATCGAAAGCATCCACTAAACTGCTAACAATAAAAGACTAATGCACTAGAATAAATATATACTAACTCGTAGATATTTCAGTTTCCCTAGAGCTCAGTGAAACAGTCATAAATTGAATTAGTTCCTATTTTGTATAGTAATGGTTTCGACATTTGAGTAACGAAAAAGTGAACTTAAGAAGTGTTTATCTCAAATGCCGAAACAACATAAAAATAGAGAAGATACCAGCAGGGAATAAATAAATAAAGAATCGCTCTAATGAGTTGGTGCCGCAATATCCCCATCAAACTCGTCTCTGGCGCACCGTCGTGCGTACGTGTGTGCGTGTGTGGATGCATTATCTATGCCGCCATATATCACCAGCCCACGGCTCACCACCTTGAGCCCAAAAACGCAAGGAAGTGACGCACGGGTAGCACCCGCACGCAGCAATGAAAAGGCCGACCGTCAGAACGTGATCGGCCGAGTCGCAGAGAAAGGGTAGGAGTTAGGAAACAAAGGAATGCAGAGAACACTCGAATTGTGTCACGTGACCAATCAAAGAGGGCAGGAGGGGCCTAACGGTTCCCGAAAGAAACATTTTAGGGCCAAATGGTAATTCCTGCACCAACAAACATTTCCTACGCGAATCTATTCGAACCGCTACACTTTTCCTCAACGAATGTGCTTTAAAAATTACATACCTGTAGACGCGACAGGCAGTACATATTTAGAAGGCGATCGCTTGATTAGATGAATCTATATCTTTTTACGTTTGTCCAGCAAGCCGTCGCGAGGAAGTGTAGCTGAGGATGTTAGTTCACCAAGCCTTCAATTTAATCCATGATTATTGAGCTCATGTACGCATTCTGTAGATATGGGTATGTAAAAATATGCGCGACCACGCCTTGCTTCAGTTATAAGAAATTAAACAGTCAATCTCCATTCAAAATAATCTACCTATAAAAGATTTTGACGGTCCATAGCACCTCTTGCTTATTGCGTATTGTGTGGCTTATCCCTATTTTCCCAGTATTCCATTTTCAATTTCTCATACGTTTTGCGTCTTTGTACGTCGAAAAAGCTTTTTATCTTCCTTCTTCCTCAATCACCCAACATTATTCCTTCATCTAAGGTTTTTAGCACTCCACTACCTTTCAGTATCAATCGCAATATATGACTCAAAAAGTATCACTCTCATGATGAATTTGCGCGAAATTTTATCCATAACAGTTCAATACTTCTGAACTTTTTCGATGAATTTCCGCTACTTTCCAGGAGACACTTAGCAGCGCACCCGGAAAGTCAATAAAAAAGACGAGAAGCATTGGTATAGTTTTTGAAACGCTTTTTTTTCTTGGTAATGCACAATGCATCCATGAATAATACAGCATCGAGCAGTAAAAGATTTAGCCTCTGCAGCATAGGCAGCTATGGGACTGTGTACTATGTGGCCATGCCCGTAAGTCTTCAAACCAGTCGTAATCGGAATTAAAAATGCTAAATATGCTGGAATAGTTACGATTTACTGAATGTTCATGCTCCTAAAAACGTTATACATTCCTAATTGTTCAAGGGTTATAATCGCGCAATTCGTAAAAAAACAGAGTAAGTAATTACAGAGGGAATATCAGATAATGTAATTGTTATCTCTACTGATTGAGAATTAATTGACGTACGCATGTAATCACATAGATTGTACTCACAAACGAGCACAGGAGGCATACAGATGGTAAAATATTAATAGCCTCATCGAAGAATATATTCAAAAACAAGAGTAATCAATTAACCAAGAGACTACTTAACGTATTAAAAAATAAAATAAAATTTATAGGTGCCGGCTTCACTGCGTGAAAGTTGTACATGCATATATCCAATAGTTGAAACGACGTAAGTTTCAACAAAATTTTACTATTTGCACTCTTATTTACTATTTCAATTAATCAACTAATATGGCAAATTTTACTTCATTTTTATTTACTAAAAGTACTCATTTTTACTCATTTGACCCCTAGTACTATAGGAAAATCTGTGAAAAAGGACGCCATTTCTTCTATTATTATTATTATGGTTGCTACGTGAAAAAACTATATTTGAGGGGAAAATCTTAAGGAAGAATCCAAAAGGTCTGCCGCGGCATATCCCGCAGTTCCTTGATTTTCTTATCCTAGAACATTTAGAACGAAAAGGCGTCCGCTGTTGTCAAATTTCTCACCTCATACTTTTGACTCGAGGGAAATATCAACGTTATTACGGTATTAATGCGACTACGTACACCGGACACCATTTCACTCGAAACCAATTGAACGACGAGCTCAGTATATTGACGCTGAGAACTAAGACTCAATTCTCTTCACTAACCCACTCTCTCGGCATTATCAGGCTTCTATCAAAGAGCATTACCACTGAATACCCTGATATGGGAATTTGTTCGTTAACTTTATATCCAAGCGAAATAGGCTTTTAGATTCAAAACGACACTGGAAGCAAAGAGACTACAAAAAAAAACATTTTGGATGAATGCAACCATTCTAGCTTAGCGCTGACAAAGTGCGCCGCAATATTTAATTTTTAGGCGAGAGAGCAGCGGGAAGTTGAGAGGAAGTGAGTGCTGAACAGTCCGATTTGAGTATTACTTTTTCCGTCGTACAATTTGAAAACACCAGCAGGGAAGATCGAGTAAGACGAACTTGCCGAAACTCAAATGATAGATAATGCAAATAATCCGCGATTACTCTTTTAGCTTCCAATCTACCACCCCCTTCCTCGAGCCCCTGTGGCGGTTTTCAGGGTGAGATGCAGATAGAACCATGTTCATTTCAACTATACCGCTCCCATTTCCCGAGCCGCCCGCACGATATCGGCAAAACACCCTCCCTCGTGGGAAGAACTTCCTGCCTGAGGGACGTTTAAAACAAAGCGATTTGTCTCGGACCCGAAAGGCTGCAAATTACTCGAAAAGGATAGGGTGGGGATGGGGAGGGAAAAACTTCCGGACGGAGACAAGATGGGGCCGTGACGACGAAACGAGCGGGTAAGAGGGGAGAGAGAGAAAAGTTGAAAAAGAGGTGTGAAACCAGAGTGAACAAGAATGAGAGAGAGAGAATCAGACGGATTACACCCTGCCTCCTTAAATTCACCACGTGATCCTGCTCTCGGTAAGATAATTAAGTTTCGAATTTAAACAGATTTCTGGTGCGTCTCTCTTCTCTCTCCTATACACCCCCGCACTCCGCCTTCCCTACCTCCCCGGTTCTCTTTCTTGCCCTGCCACGCTCCTTGCTCCCAGGGTGACTTCAACTAAAACCATTAATTGTCGAAACAACCCACTCCCTGCCTCCCTCTCCCTTTCGCCCCTCCCTCACCCGATGCGGCCCTATGCCTTATCTCACCACCCTCGTCACATAAGAAAGCGAGAAATAAAACATTCACGAAAGCGAGACGGCGGGGGAACCCGAAATCGCACCCATGGATGGGTGGAACAGTGTTATCGGATGAAGGGTGGAGGCAAATAAGACGAATTTAAGGGGACGAAACAAGGGATCCACCCCTCATTCTTTTTTGCAAGTCGCAAACCCACGCCTTCACGCAAAGGAGAAGAAAAGTCAAGGTCGCGAGAAAGAGACGCGAAATACCTAATGCAATTTTACCAATTGACTGTAGTAGCCACGTGGCAAAGCATTTGAATTCATAATTCATAAGTTATGCTTTTCGAGCTAATGGAATATGTGAGACATAGACGCATATAATTATAAATACACACATATCTCGCGTGTGTGTGTGTGTGTGTGTATATATATATATATATATATATATATATATATATATATATATATATATATATATATATATATATATACACACACACACACAAACACACACACACAGATGTAGATTTTTAAAACATAGAAACACAAAGGAAGAACACTCACATATGTGGTTTTGACGTTTCGACGGCACGACCGTCGCCATCAGAATCTATTTATATATATTTAATACTATACTATTTCAAATGGTTTATTGAATGGCAAATTGAAATACATTTGTTATTGTTAAAAGCCAAAAAAATGTACTTTTATAAGATAAACATTTACATTAAGACCTATATTTCAAAAAGATAATTTATAAAATACGATCAAATTTTGCGTCACGTGAAAACTGACTCACCGCCCTTAAAAAGCTTCAACAGTATGGGTAGAAACAAATTCATTACCGATGCATAACATTACCACGACAAAATCAGGTGACGGTAGTCAGCAGATAATTAGCGTGTACTTGAGCGTATGAAAATGAGCTTATAACTAAAAGCTGATTAAACCGTAAGAGATATATTGACTCAATGCAGCATAAAACGCAGGCATAAATTATGTAAACATCTAACATTGACAGCCATAATGCAATAGTGACGTCAACCGAGATCTTTATGAAGAAAAAGCCGCATGGTAACGGGAGAGGAATGTTCGGAGGGGAAGTGAAAAGAGACCCAGAAGCAGGGAATGCTGCGATTCGTGCATCAGCTAGGGGGAGGCAAATACTAATACGAGGCACCAAAGTGCACTATCGTACCCTTAAGACCATTGGTAATCACCAGAATTCCTAGAATTGGGTAAAATTAAAAACCATATTGGCATTTCCAAGCCATATTGGCATTTCCAATCGCTGCCTGGCACTCCGGCCTCTCTAACAGCGACGCAAATCCATCTTGGCTCAGCTTACTTACAGCCGTTCAATTCCAACATAACGATTGTTTACGACTTCCCCAAATACTCGTCTCGTTGGATACTGGCTGAAGGTTTTTGAAACTGATCGTATGCAGACAGATTGTACAGGTGTGACGAAAAGGTAACTTGGTGACAACGCAGCCGGAGCTTTTTCTTTGACGATAAGACAAGTGAACTTAGTAGACGTATCCGTTTCTCACTGCCCCTGCTTGTAGAATTTGGACCAACACTGCGTTGACCTTTTTGAAATAAGTGCTCTGAAGACTTTGGTTAACAGATTTGTGGTTACTTAAAACATCCCTTACTGTCTTCAAACAATATGTCAAATAAGAAAATATTAGCAATCTACATTTCAAAACTGACATGCCAAAAAATGTTGAGCTGACTTTGACGGTTATTATATTAATTACATATTTTAATCACGAGATTTATAAAACCAATTCATTTAATTAATTAAGAATCAATTCATTATTACTGATTTAATCTCCCACTGAAACAAATAATTACACATTAATCGCTTCCACTACCTTTGCACTGCATCCTTTATGGGACACTGAATATTTCCAGCTTGAATATACGGTGACGAAGAGGATAATTAATTCCGCATTATATAAGTCTTATTTTTATGTACATTGCAATTTCGTGGTTCCATTTCAGTTGGTTTCAGGGAACCAGACTATCCTGCAGAGAGGAAACGTACCAGCAAAAATAAATTGAACGACACAATGAGAGGCATGAAGAACTAAAAGGCCTAAGAGCTAAAGCATTTTAAGTTTGGCTGAAAGAGTGCTGAATGATTTTCTGTGCCACATTTTTTGTGTTCCCAACATTTTTATCTTGGAACTTTCACAAGTGTCTACACCCTTGGAGTAGAATGCCAAACGAAGAAGTGAATTTTCTTCCCCTTTTCAAGAATAGAGGGGGGGCAGAGAGAGGTAAAGAGTGGAAGAAACTCAAAATTACTCGTAAATTAATTGCGGGGCCATTTAACCTAAGTTATTTCCAAGTTAAGTGCCACCCAGTTTGATATTCCCATGGTTTTTCCAAAGATTGGCAGACACTATCGTCTGCTGAGGGAAGCTTGCAAACTGTTTCCCGTCGGGGAAGTTTCGTGGATGCTAATGTCAAATATACTGCCAGAGACGTCCCGGCGGAACGTCGAGACGGAGAAAAAAACACGGCGTGTGTCTTCCACGGGCGCCACCGATCGCCTCCCATTTTCTCGGGCGATGCACCGCACACCGTGCAGGCAGACGAGCCGCTGCAATTGGACGGACGGCAAGGGAAGCCAACTCTTGGATGAATGCGTCCTTATGCCCCTTCCTTCCACATCTCTTCTTCCCCCAGAGCCTTCCCATGCGAGAAATTCATTGGCCACCCCCGCTGGCGATTAAAACTTCTTGGGTAAAAGGTTCGGGAGGAGCCTCCCTCCTCCCCCTACTTACATTCTGGATGGGGGAGCAGACGTGATGGGAAAGGGAAGAACGACGGGAAGGTTGGGGGGAGGGGGGGGGTTAAGCGATATGCATCGATATAATTCCGAGCCAAAAATGTTCACTTGATAATCATTTTATATTTTTCAAATCGAATTTTCACCGAAAGTATCGACGATTTCGTTTGGTTGAATGAACAAAACTTACAGAAATTTAAAAAAAATGACACATATGTAAATATATCTGAGGAGCAAATAATGAAGTTTTGATTGTGCTACACTAGCTAGACCTTAATTGGCGGGAAAGATAAGAAATAAGAGCAACTCAAACATTCAGGTTGGAATAAAACAATCTTCTCCAGGTATCACAATCTTCCCGGCCCGCAGAACGGATATCACTAAACTCTACCATACTGTACTTTACCAATACCAATTATGCGCTTGCAATGCAATATAATAAGTTTTACTAACGATACGGTGTAATAAACTTTACCAACCGAATGAATTGAGGGAATACTGGTATTAAATTTTATTCTTCTTCGTAAATATAAATGCAAAAGATGGTTAAAGAAAAAAGACATACTGCATATTGCTACCCAATTCAATAGGTAGAGTATTTCATTCTAATGGTAATGTAATCAATAGTACATTTCCAATCAAATATCTAATGACATCGATAAGTTTTTATACCGAAAGTTTACCGATACATCGATATATTTGTATCGATTATTGCCATTTAAGTTGTGGAATGAGGCGAGAGTTGCAAAAGTTACGCGACCCACTTCCCGCTTCCATAGTCGGTAAGAAGACGGGATATTCTTCAACAGTTCAGAGAAAGGGAGGGGGGGGGGAGAGTTCTCAAGGGAGGAAGTTTTTCAGCTAAAGAACTTGGATGTTTGCAAGATAACAGAAAATCGTCCACGGAGTATTAAGAAGAAGGAGATATGGTAGAAGAAAAAGAGAATGAGAGAGGGTGGAAATGGCTGACTAATGGATGAATGACTGAATAAGATTTCCCGAGATAAGAGGGTGATGACTCCATAAAGTCAAAAGTTATTTTACGTCCGCGGTAAAAACGTTTCACACTTTATATTTTACCATTTCAACCCTCAATGGAACCCTCATTACGCCCGATTTCCTCAAACTGTGCGAAACCAAATGAGCCTCCGGCCGACCTAAATGGATATTCTGACATTGACTTCGAACAAGTCATAAAAGAATTCATAAAATCCTTTTAAAAATCTCAAAAAAAACCGATTACCTTCACCCTCGTAACCTTATTCTCTCGTGACAATGGAATTTCTTCAATTCTCATACACTAGATCAGTTTTAATCCACAATTCACTCGTCAAAATCAGCAGTTTATGACATGCACAAGTTATTCCAATGATATTTTCGTGTGACTGCCGCGTAAATTTGTATATCAACCTAACATATATTAAACTAACTATTCTAACTGAACAAAAAAGTATGACTATAAGGGTGGCAACATTAAGTTACTAACGAACTGTAGGACCAATGACACTGTTGATTTGCATTGGAAAATTTTCAAAATTTGGATTGACAGGCTAGTTCAAATTTATACATTAGTCTATAATATTAGAGTCACCGATTCTGTTCCCTTATTCCACGGAATAATCCAATAAGTGTTCTGAAGAAGAAAGTTAGACGTCCTAAATGTGATATTAGCATAAGAATGAGAAGTCCACATCGTTCAAAAAATATATTTCAAAAATATATTTCAAAAATATATTTCAAAAATATATAACTTAAATACTATTTTATTTATCAACTTAATTGGGCGAGATTGAGACTAATAGTCCCTCCTTACACCTAACCCTCAGACACGATATTTAACACAATAATAAACACCCAAATCCTAGGTTGAGGAAAATCCACCTAGGCGGGAATCGAACCTGCGACCTCTGGCTTGGAAGGCGAGGACGTTATCCCGCCGCCAACGAGGCCGGCTATTATATAGGAGAAACGCAAATTCTCGTAGAATTAGAATCATCGTTACATAAGGATTGAAACTAGAAAAATTAAATAAGCACGGAGGAGAGATGAATCATTGGACAAGTCATCCGTAAAAGCCCCAATGGCGACGATGAAAAATCGATGATAGAGTGCGGGCGGAAAATTCTCCGAAATCGGAAAGCTCTAAACAGATACCTTTCACACATCACACTCGAAAAATCACTGTAGACGACAGACAACTCACAATGTGAGGAATACTAAAGAGAATACATAAAGGAAAGTCTTTGAAATGACATCATATTTGAATAAGGTGAAAATTCTCCATCATTTACTACTAAGTAAAGGCCAATCACTCCTAATAAAAGTAGAGCGCGTAAACTAGGATATTATGTTATTAATGATAAAATGGACATCTGGATCAGAGAACGTTTATAGAACCGTAAACAAAAGTAGTCGCCGATGTGGTAAGCTCTTTTCAGGCTGACGCCACTTAATGAGTGCTTTAGGGAAGAGCTATAGGATCCCTACTATTCTTGATATGCACTGGCGAAATTAGTTCCTATGTGACCAGCAATCAAACAGACGACACAGTGATTTGAGAGAAATAAGGAGGCCAAGAGGTTGAGGGTTACTATCGGGCGGTTTAGACGAGGCATCAGAGTAGTATTAAGGATGAATCCTATAATTAAACATTAGAAAAATATACATCAACGACGTTTTGGAATAAAAAAGGAGAATATCTACGTAAATTATCAAACAGATGGGATCGAATTAGCGATCTCAGAACTGGTCAAACACTTCGGTGTTACACTGAAATCAAATATTTCATGGGGTACACATATTAAGAAAACATGCAGATCAGCCATTAAGAATTTAAGTTTCGTTGACGACTGACATCGTAATAAATAATAATTTTTCAAATAGACTTGTGTTACCGCCACACACTATAGCGGCAATTTTCGCAGAAATTTGTAATGTTCGTCATGCAGCAATCTAAAAAAAATTAATTTTGAATATCAATTTATCGAAGAGGGCCAAGATCAGCAGCCCATTAAAAACAAATTATAATTCTCAATCTCAATTCCTGAAAATAGTAAATGTATAGAATCCCTAATATTTATGAAACTTAAAATAAATATATAAGACTAATGATTCCTAAACATTTCAAAGAAATATTTTTTTCAGAAAACAGAAATTCAATTTTATTTCAGATCATTTATTCTCTCTCCTCACAGCAATTTACACAGGTACAGCGAGTACTACAACTCTCCCACAAGTCATAACGGCCCAAGTGATTTTCCAAACAGAAAGAGCAGAATCGAATAAAATACAAAACAAAACTACGGGATTGTTACAGTTTATTAAACTTTCATGTCTTCTTATATCCGTAAAAATATCATTAAATATTTGGTGTGTTTGAATAATTCATTAAATTTTATATTTTACCTAGTATTAAAGTTGTGACGTGACTTTTTTTAACATTCTTACTCAACGTCCCTGTCATATATTCCTTCCTCTTGGGAAATCTTCGTTTCGTAATTAATTCTTTTCCTTATCTCCCTGCCACTTTGTCCTTTTTGCTCAAAAACACTTCCGAGATAGGTAAACTACTCCAGTTCTACCTCCTCCTATTTTAACGTTTGACAGAAGCTCTCTCTTTCTCGAAAACCGCATAACCTTTGTTTTATTTCCATTTACTCCCATTCCATTCCTATCGCGCTGACTTCTCAATGCACTCATCGATGTTTTAGCTCACTGACACACAAAAACGTTGTGATTTTATAAATTTTTCACAGACTAACATCCCCATCTCCAATTCTTCCCATGCCTCTGTCTTAGCCCTCTTCTTAGAAATACGAACCGGCAGTTCGCTTTTCCAATGTTTACGGACCTCGAAGCTTAGACAGCAGATATATGTATAAGGTCATGTTTCACAATCCGAAGAGTGAAAGAAAAATGTCATTAAAAATGTCCTATTCTTCCAGCATCTCAAAGTTATTTAATTTCCCACTCCTTCCCACCTGCCGCAGGTGATTCGCCTATATTTGACCTTAAGACGTACAGGCAAAGCTTCAGTTGGAGCGCTTACTCGCGAGAAATCCGCATAGACTACCCGATAACGGCGAAAACACTCCCGAAGCGCTCTAATTTCGCTAACGTCAATCGCAATTTTGTCTTCATTATCCCTCATTAGGACTCGGAGGCGCCTCCCGGGAAACTATCGCGCGCTTCTAGACCGTCACAGCCACCGTATTTGCTATTCCCGTTCTTGTCCCTCTTTAAACACGGCACAAAATCTGAGCGGAAACGAGGAATGCCTCTCTGAGTCTTAGTAATTCGCGAAAGACGTCATCGATTTCCGTCATGGGTGTCACGTGGGGATCCTAACCAAAGATCTCGCATTACGTCCCAGAATTCCTTCAACCAACACGCAGACGAGTGATAACAATCGCGCAAGTTGATAACGATCCAAAGGACGCCCCAACTGCGCGGAAGGAGGGAAATAAGTTTGCCCAATCATCGAATAAACAATTTATCGATAAACTAATCCATGAGACCTTTTTATGGTAATATAAGCGCTTCCAGGCCAAACTGTAGCACAGAAAATTACCGCGCATAACAGACTCGCCAATAGAATGATCAAAAGCAAGCGCGGGTTCAGACAAATACGGGAGAGAGGTTTACGAGAACATAATTAGTGTCGACACGAAGTCATCATTTTCGGCCCACCACTCGAGAATATATCCAAATTAGCACCTTGTTATCGCGCTATCGGGAGAAAGGCGTTTACGAGTCCGGAATACACAACCAAAAACAGTAAGTTAATTCATCATTCAATGGGCCACTCCTCAGGAAAAAAAACTCGTTAAAAGATATCAAAAATAACCAACTGGAGACCAATTACGCATTTTTTCATTGTCCATAATCAATAAAACACCTGTCAGCCCCCATTACCCCGGTTTGACAGGCAAGCAGAGATGAACTGTACGAAATTCATCTTCTTCGGACGCTTGCTCGCCAATGTCTTCCATTCAGGCTTGATATCAGGACGAATTACTATAGTCTAGTATAGAGAGACAGCCTCCGTTTGCCTGGAGGCTTCACCTGGCTGCGATCGGATTTGAGCGAAGAACCTCAGTTCAACAGCCCAAAATGGGCTTCAGCGTTGACATGTCCCCATAGCCACCATCACCACATAACTCAATTTTTTAAGATGTGCCTTTTTATTTTGCGATTGGAAATCAAAAGCTTCATCTGAAATTGGTTCGCCAAATCAGGCCGGGCTTTCGTTCTTACCTCCACCACTGAACGGCGGCATTGACAAGAAAGGCTGGTCTGTCTGTCCGAAACATTACTATACTTACGAGTATATTATTATTAATTGCAAAAAACTATCGTAACTAAGCATCATCGACATGGGTTTTCAATCCGAGGATTGGCTGTTGCCTGCTCATCACTCATTCCTATACTTTTATACGTATTCACTACGTATTTATTCTCTAAGTCTCGTCGAGTTTTTGGGCGGGAAAGTATGACGCACCCGTTTCCCTCGAAACGCACTACCATGCGGACAAGTCGTGGAATTGATGCCGCGAAACGAAAAACATATGGCTAAACATGAGAGCACCAATTCGGACCAAAATAAACAAAGGCGCAAGCAAAAGGATATGACGAGAACCACACGGAAGGGTTGAGAGCACCTCCCATATTCCAACGGCGAGTGGCGGAGTGGCAGGCATCGCCTTGTTGGCAAGTTAAGCTGTAACGTGACGTGTCGGTTTCAGAAACGTTAACGAAACCATCCCGTTTTCGACTTAAATCCCTCCCCCTAACTCCCCTTCCGTGTACACATTTACATAAAACATGCCGCTCTCGGTTATATATAAATATCCGAAATCGTTGACTACTAGATCCCAAATCAATTCAACATGAGCCGTCATCCGGAATGCGTCTCGACGGTCCCTGAGAACTATTTTCATGCTTGAATGAACTCCTACGGTATTTCCTTCGTCAGTACGTAATTTCCAACCATACTTAATGCCACGAAAATAGCCTATTCTCCTCCTTCCTTCGCCCAAGTCGCCTTTTGTTACGACCACATTCTCACCATCTCTGAATATTTTCCTCTTCCACTTTTACCGCTACGTTCGCCAAAAACTTCTTCTATTCTCCCACCACATTTAATACAACGTCGTTACTTTATCAATTCTTCTCCAACTCCGCATCTCAAAATCGTCTAATCTACCTTCAAACGTTTGCTCCATCAATATCAAGACCAAAATGCAATTTAACAGGCTCAACGAGACCTACTTTTTTTAAACATTTTTATCTAACCGAAACACCACAATTCCCAATGCACTCAAATTTATAAAAGAATATAAAATGCCAACAGTAGATTATTTTCGGGGCAATTTGCCACCATAATAACTTCCAACAAAGCATTTATTGAAGGGTAAGGTAGAGCATCGCGGACGGTAAATAAATTATTTTCGACTCGCCCTAGATGATTTCAATATTTATTGAATCGTTCCACGTTCTTTTTTTCATAGGTCGGAGTCCAATTAAGTTCAAAATATACAAATAACAATGCACAATGGCACCTTTTGCTTTCAAGTAACACTTTTCTGGAAAGTAAAACCTGAAATTCACGGATGCAAAGCATTCTTCGTAGTATTTCTTGAACTACCTTGTGCACGCGTCTAGGAAAGTAAAATTTAAAAAATAAGGTAGCTTGTCTCCAGGATTGAGCTGTTTACAGCGACCCTTCTAGACCAAAACTCTCAAATACTTTGAAATTAACGACTTAATTTTCTGAATTCAAAGGTTTTAGAGAAAAAAAACGTTTTGCTACAATAAATTCACTTCTCTACGCCTTCGCTTAGTTATTATTCACCAATGTGTCCATTCATATTTTTCAGCAGATTTGAAAAACTGTTCAAAATCACCGTATCGCCAAGTAGCGCCCCACGATTCTAATTTTGGCGGATTTTTTAGGTAACAGATACGAAAACTCTTACAATTTTCCACTTAATAATTGCAACAGTTTTCACTCAATAATTCATTGGGAAATGACACGAGTTTTCGTCTCAGTTATTATGGAAAAGTTCCACTACATCACACCTGAATCTGTAATTTATATTGGATTTTCATAGTTTATCGACATGTGACTTCCTTATAAAACGAAAAAATTTGTAATAATTACACTCCATATCGAACCAGTACGTGGTTTTGCATGATTTTCAAGGGAAATATACACTTATATATTGAAGTTAAATAAATGTTTTTATCCTGGACAATTACGCTTATAGGCCAAAATCATGTTCGGACACAAAATAGTGCGAGTTGAATTTAAGAATGTTCGTGGCAATTCACAAGTGAATTACTCAACACAAAATAAGACTTAAGGACATGCAATAATTCATTATCTTCCTGTACAAGTGAACGCAGCCAACATCTGTACCGTCAAATGTTACCGCTGGACACTACTATTACATGGACGCCACACGCCGGCGTCTAAAAGTGCAGGTGGAGTGGGGGTACGATGCGGTGGTGGGGGAAGGTAACGGAAAAGGGGGCAAAGGAAGACGATCATCCACTAGATCCTATATGACACGCCCTTAAAAGCTTTCGCGGGGCCGTGTGGTCGTGACTGTAAGGGCACTAGTAATTATTGCGAGAGGCGACCGATAGCTGCGGTCATTGTCGCCATTAGGGATAGGTGGCCAATCTACATCTACGCGTGTAACTTGCAGGCCCAGGCGAAACCGATGGCAAGCCTTTTGGGCTCCATTGGTAAGGGGCAGAGAAAGGGAAAGTATTTAAAGGGGTCGGATTATGAGTGGTAACCTTTAAGTTTCATCCTAGTTCGTATCGTTCCCTAGGAAAAAGGTCTATCCTATAAATATATTAGTTCGCATATTTTTTCCTCCATTTCTTTGCAATTTTGGTCCGTATCGGGAAATTTTATTTGGTCTATGAATAATCGGTAGAAGTTTGGAACACCATTTATAACATTTTTCAAACTGAAGTCACATCTTTTCCCTAATGCTTCCCAACCCGGGTCAGAGAGCACCAAGATACAAAGCCATTTTTCCATGTAATTGTAAGACGATTAAGAGTGCACCAATATAAGCTTTAGAAAAATTTCTAACTAAATCCTTCTCGGTCGAGTTTCCAAAATTGGACGCGTTTGATAGAGGCGGGAGAGTAAAGTGAACCAACCAAACCATTGGCTTTACCTGTTACAGAATAGATTAATAAATCTTTTTTTAGACTTTCATAAGATTTCTAAAATCAGAGACTGCATATAATTCAAATATGCTGGCATTTACGTTATTGAAAATAGTCACCCAAAGGTAATTTATTCTGGAAATGTCCTTGTGTAAATGGTGCACGAAATCACTGGACGAAGTCTTACTCTCATAAAATCCCCACACCGCATCCGTCATAACTTACTTCAACTGGACTTTCCCTAAACCACATCAAGATATAATCATGATTGTATTTTGACAGTGAGATATGGCCTTACATGCGACATATTTCGCCCTAAATCGTAAGCAAGGAATCGAATACTACTCTTAACTACATAAATAAAGTCGTTGGGCTCTAGAAATACAAGAATATGTCAGGAAAAAGTTTATTTTCATGAATGAGATGCATACGCTATTGCTAATCCCGCTTGTTACTTAAATAATTCCTTTGGATAGGAGGAGAGAGGTTATCTTCCTTCATTTTTTGCATTCAATGTCACTTGTTTTCATATGCTGGCGGAATGCCTAAATAAAATATACCGTTGGTTCGACTCATAGAAATTAGAATTTAACATAAAGAAGTGTGTATCGATGAGATTTTGGACTAGGACTAATTCTCCTTCGAACTTTTACTGCATCAATAAAATCGAACTAGCAAATGGAGACTCGATCAAATGCTTGGGCGTTATCCTTACCCACCGCTGTTGGGTGAATATCGGGAATATGTGGACAAGCTAGTTATAAATCAGAATTGAAAGAGTATTAACATTATTAGAGATTCTAGGTTGAGAATCACTCACGTAGAGGAGGTTGAATTACAGATTAAATGTCTAGAATATATTGGAAGCACCTTTCTTTGGCGATGATGCTGAAACAGTATTATCTAGCTCCTTGTTCTAGAATACGAGAGCTTATGGAACTAAGAGCAGAGAAATGAAGTGTGCGACGGACAAATTTCAGATAAATTCTTCCCACGACGGAGAATGGATCATAGAAATTGCAAAATACAAGAATACGTATATGTTGTATATGGCCAAAAACAGATATAATCGATAGATTTAATACGTCATTTTTCCCATGAAAGGAAGGGGATCAGAATAACGTTTACCGATCGCGCTAGGAGGGAAAAGTATTTGGAGTCAAAAGTAGTCTCGTTTGTAATCACCACCCGCCTGCCTAACTCTAGCGGTGCCTTACAGAGAGCGATTAAATATTTTTTTTCCGAATTCTAAGTAAACTAGACTGCTGCAATTTTTCTAACAAACCATTATTTAAATGTTTATCTTGTTAATAACAGCTTGTCTCGCAAGCGTCGAAACATATTATGCACAAACGCATATACTCAAGTGCATGTGGTTTTTATTAACATTACCATCACTATTTGAAACATTTGTACTAGCGTAGGTAACTAAACTTTAAAGAAAACTTAATATTGATGATGCATGCCAGACCTGGGATTACCGGCTGCCAAGTCCTGTAGGGTAGGGCAACATATACGAGATTGATAGATAGAAACCTTAGTATGAAGCCTAAATTTCAAATCCCAGATATTCTATTATTCCTTTTACTTGGTAATACGCGAAACACAACCCTATCCCACACATTTACTCCATCTTCACCTATGTACTCCTCAACTCCAAATCTTCACACCCACTTTCGTAGCCACCCACATCATAAGAGTAGAATCTATGATATACATAAAAATGTTTCCCAGCCTGAAGGGACGGCCCCTTATGATAAAAGTGAGACCGCAACCAGTGCCGCCGATGCCTCGAATGATTTATCGTAGAGGGGGCGAGGAAGGGAGAGGAAGGAGATTGAGACAGGGGGGGAGGGGGAAAGAAAACACCCGGCCGTGGAATGGGCGCCCATTTTTGGCTCAGGCTTCGACCCCCCACCCTCACCCAACTCTTCACCAGCCACCTCTTCCACCCAACTCTTCGACCATCCGCTGAACCCTTCCCACCCTACCCGAGAGGGTGGAAAGGTTTCAGCGGGAAGGCCGCATGCTGCGACGGGGGAAGGTGAGACGAAGCCAAGAGTGCGGTGCGTATGTTATGAGAGGATGGAAACCTGGGGTGGACGGAAGGAATAAGAGGTGCGCGGGAGGGAGGGAGGTTTTCACGGAGATATTAAGGATACAAGGGGTCTCATAATCCACCCTGGGGGAGACCCAAATTACGTGAAGGGGTCACCACCCCGCCCTTTAGCCACTGTTGTACCCACAAGAACGAAAAAGCACATGGAGGGACGCATGTGTTATATATATATATGTATACATATACATATATATATATATATATATATATATATATATATATGTATATGTATATATAAATATATACATCATCATCAGTATTTCAATCCTAGGATTGGTTTACTGCGGCCCATATCTTTCCATTCTACTGCATTTGAATGCAAGACAAGGCATATTCTAGGGAGAATAATGTGGTGGTTTCCCATTTCCTTCCACTATATATACATACATACTTTTTTATGCACATATATATATATATATATATATATATATATATATATATATATGCACATATATATAAGGGATATTTATATATATATATATATATATATATATATATATATATATATATATATATATATGCACATATATATAAGGGATATTTATATATATATATATATATATATATATATATATAGATATAGGGACGTCGTGTCAATAGGTGGTCTTCCGACCGGAGGGTCCAGCTTTCATTCCCGAGGACGTCTCTGGGTACCCCAACGCTCAACTTAACCTTGTGGTTTTCAGGTATCAGATTTTCCATATAAACACTGACGGCACAGAGAAAGCAACGGCCCCCCTACCTGGATGTGGGAAATTCAAACGTCGCTTAGGTGAGCTCAATATTCACCATTGGCGGCCTTCGTGTCGATAATTAAGGTTCTTACATATTTCCCCACGGCTAAAGATATAGACGAATACACAAGAGAGAGGTAAACAAGGGGCAAAAGGTACCAACAGGTAAAAGTCATACATTGTCATACAGAGAAAGGAAATTGGATTTAAAGCCACATAAAGCTAAAAGAAGGAGATGAGCATGCACTGGGCAAATGTACGTTCAAACACGAAAACCCGCCAAACTTAGGGTTTACGTGTTTGAATATTTATTTTGCTAATATGGCTCTCATGAAAACTAAAAAAAAAGAATTTTCGTTTACAGAAAGAGTTTCAACAATGTGTTCCAGGAAGTAACGCCATCCACCATCGCAACCAATAATTTTCCTTGTGTTTGATTAATTTAATTACTTAAATATTTATGTTATTATTTCGCTCGATAAACGTATAGACGGTAACAACTTTACTTAATTTCCTCGAATTTCATTATTTCAATAAACTTTGACGATATATTTATATACTCGACTTGCATGTGAAATCGATTGTTGCGTATTTTTAATCGTGCCATCTACCTCGGCGAAGAATTCCTTCTTTAAGTTTTTCATTGCAACATGAAAAAGTTATATAGGTACAAAGGAAGTAGATGACAGTTTAAACAACATATATTTAACTCTAATAAATACTGCCATAGTTTACGGAAACGATGAAAAGTCCACATTATATGAATCTTTAACCAAAGAAAACTACTGACGGGAACTCTCGCAAATGGGATGACGTTGTAGTATAAAAATTAACTCATAAAAAATCCCGTGAATATGAAATATCAACTAGCCGAAAAATCATATAAGGCACAAGCATAACATGATGGAAAGATCGTATACTGCAATTTGTTACAGAAGACGTACCACCCACCAAATCTTGCGAATGTTATTTAATGGCCGTTGTATTTCACGACCACTCATCTATAGCCTGTCTCGATTAGAGAGATTGCCTGGACTGAGAAAATACTGCTTTTTCGTGAGAAAAAGCATCACCATGCATGGGTTTCCATCGTTTGGCCTCTGAAATCATATTTTAATCAACAAATTTCTTAGTGACTTCAGTCCCATCGTTCAAAAGCACTCACGAAAGCACCCTAGTCGGCGTCACGATAAGGCTGGTGGCCATAGAGGACAGATGTTTTATGTTGTCGTGGGTTTTATTTTAGAGAAGTTTCTTTCATTCCAACTGTCACTATTCAATAAAAGCCTTATGCTTACACTCTTTTGGAATATTCAATAACAGAAACGCTATTGTTTAAAAGCAACATTTCATTAGGTAAGTACTCTGGTACTTACAAGCTAATTATTATTTTTGTATTTGCAGCATTATTTGGAGACACAATATTTTAAGCCAGGATTTAAAAAAAAACTGCGGCATGTTATTCGTGCGGAGGATATCGATCACACCCCGCAGCAGTCAATACTTCATTTACCAGATGCTGCTTAGTATGCGGAGCGTTCAAACTCCGGGGTACTTGTGGTTTGATAATGTGCCTCAAAATAAAATCAGGTAATAGTTTTAATGTCCACTATTTTTAATAATTGTACTTAATGTATCCTGGAGTCGTGATCCTATGTCGTCCGAGAAAAAAGGGTGGTACGATATTCACACATTATATTTTATATCCCTCAGCCGTCTGCTCGACAAATACATATAATAAGAGATTATGCGAGATGTTAGAATTAAATTCATAGCTTCAATGGCATTCGAACTCGCCCATTATGCAATGTACAATCCCCTGTAGACTGCTCATAGAGAGCATTCCGTTTCCAGTAAATATACTTTACCACCGCTAGTATAGGAATCAAAGGATGTTAGCTTAGAGAAATATGCTCACAGCATAGGAAATATTGAAGCGAATGGGTGGCGATTAAAATTTTTTTCGAAAACCAAACTGAGCCAATCATTATTAATCAATACAATTCCATTGATATCACCTCTAAACCGTTAGATATTAGAAAGTAGAAACATGCATAATTATTTAATTTAAACATGGAGCAAGGAATAATTAGCGTTTCATTAGAGTTCTTTTTTCGAGAATATTTGTCTTTCATGAAACTATTTCAAATTATCTCCATAAATATCCCAGACCTTTCTCCTGACCAAGTACAGTGAAGGCTCGACTTTTCGAGTTTATATTCAACGAGGTTTCCTATAATCGGAGGTCAATACGTACCTATTCATATAGTATACATCTATTTGTAGTAGAAGTAGTCGTAATTTAATTTTCAGGCGCCTTGACACCCTCCGCCACACGCCCTAGCTGCGGCTTTCGGGGTATTCTGTCGATAAAAATTGTGACTGAGGTCTTTTTACGGGAGGCACCAAGTCAGTCCGACTCAGGCAAGCGATTGCGGGAATTGGGAAGAGAGCATCGGAAGTTAAAAATCAAATCAGAACAAAAAATATTTTATCAATTAAAGCTAAGAGAAATATTAGTTTTCCAAAAGTATTATTTTTGCAGTTATTTGTTTGACATAAATGCATGTCGTGCAATACCAAAGAATGGTTATATATTCCTTTGATAATAATTTACGTTCGTTCAAGGTTGTCCGTTCACTTCCTTCTGTATTTTCTCGAGTTTGCGATTATCCGCAGTCCACTTCCGAGGACTGAAAAACTAATGTAATGTGAAACATATATTCTTTGCTTGCCTCAGTGTCCACATTTCTTCATGAAAGTGCAAACGCCGGCTATTTTGACGAAATTAAAAGAACATTTAATCGAACATAAGTACATATGTGAAGGTCTACCGTAGCGCAAATAAGCCGGCCTAACTCTCAGAAAACATGAACGTCGACAAAATGCACCGCGAGCCACCCAAAGAAGGGATTAGACCACCGGCCACGAGAGAGGAGAAGCCTGCAAAAGGGACATTTTTTTCTATCGCGTTAGTTTTCCTCCTGTTTTCGCAGTAGCGGCAAATTAAGCGTAGGGGGAAGGAATCCTTGAGTCTTCATGCACCTAAAATTATTTTCCACCATTTTCTTAGCTTCCGATGAACTGAGGAGTCTGAATCATCTTTTTCAATATGTTGCATTAAAATATCACGATTAAATGTTTTGCAGCGAGTGGCAAATTGTAGGAGAGATATTGCAGAACTGGTGGGTCATTGAATACTTTGGTGATAGGTAAGAATGAAAGATGTGCGCTACTCTGGTTTGGTGAGGGGCGTTGGATGAAATTGATATTTGCTAGAAGAATTAATGCTTTAAGAGGAAGGAAAAGACAGAAAATCTTAGGCGAATACTTTCGAAGAGGCTCTCAAGATGAGGAATATTATAAGTTTCCGGAGGAACAGAAGATTATGTGTAAAACAATGAATGGGAAGCGAAAGAAGTATGCAAGGAGTACACAGCAAGGAAGAAAGCAGAACAAGAGAGCTTGCTTCTTCAAATCGTAGCTTGGAGTATTCAAGCTTTTTTGAATTTTGCTACACCGAAAGAGAAGGGTGTGAAAATTATATACACAAATACTCGTAATAATCACATGATTACACGGGGGTCACAGCTACCATAATTTAAGATTAATGACCAATATCTCCGTCCTGTTTATAAAAACATTTGCGAAAAGCTTCATACGCCATCTGGTCCCACATCACTGGAGAACGACCTGTCCGACTTATTCAGATTTTGGAACACATCATGTTCATCCTTTTTTAACGTTATTTTTAAGAAAAAACCATGGTGACGAATGGGTACAGCCCAAGATTCGAAAGGAGATAGGGAGGAATAAAAATAATTTTCCCCGCAGAGGTTTCATTCCTTAAGCCTTACGCATAGACGATTCCCATGCAGTGCTCCCTTCGCAAATGCAATTAAGCGCATGCATGCAGTCCGCGCAATGGGATTACGGTGGAGCCTCCGGGCGCGAGATGGAACACGCTTAAGCCGACGAGCGCCCGGCACGACCTGCATTTCGTTTGCACGACGCGCGAGGGTTTGGAAAGGGGGACGCCCGCGACGTGACGAGTGCACGCAACGGCCGTGCTCGCATCGAACCCAAACGAGTGCCGGCGAGGGGTAACTGGATTCCCCGCCGAGAGCCCTTCGACTCACTTCTTTCCAGATGAGATTTGCGCAATAAAATCACAATGCAGATGCTTAATGGGATGGGGGAAATTAATCTTCACCGGGGAAATATTAAAGGCTTGAGTGCAATCCTATTTCAGCTTCAGTTCCCATGATTCTTTCGGCCGTAGTCACACACAGCTGTATATTTTGTTTAGCGATATCTATTAGCGGAAACGTTCTCTGTCCATCCCAAAGGTGAATCACGCGTTACATATGACGACTACTGCCTGTATGCATCTCAAATAAAAGTGTTGAGGGGGATGGAAAAGTAAAAAAATGGACAGAAAAAAAAATGAAATCAAAGGATTGTTGGGAGAAATCTAAAGTATGAAGGTAAAATAGGATACAGAGTAAACCAAAATGGTTGGCGATAAAATGTTGAATACCATACCATGGGGGGAGGAGAGGCAGGAGGAGGAAAATGATAGGAATGCTGGTAGAATGGAGGAATTATGAGGAACAGAGTTTATTGCATTATGGGGTGTTAGGTTGTGCCTTGTTGGGCGAGGCTAAGAAATTTAGGAAATGTCTAAAATACGCTTGTGTTTTAAATCAAACTATCCAATATTTGGCATAAATTGGCAATTAATATTTGGAAGACAGCCGTTTAAGATAGTGCTACCAGATAGTAATAGCCAAATAACGCCTATTAAAGATAATTATCATATTCATTTTCCGCGTACCATTCAACATCACCAGCGATGGATTGAGTTCTTCGGACTTTACGAACTGCATTAATATGAGATATCGAAAAACCTACAAGAAGATTTAACATTCCAGCATGGATATCTCGGTCAACATGAATGGATAACAAGGGAGAGAGTTTAGCGAAGAGGATTAACTCGAGAAGAGACCAATGGAAAATACCTCTTAGTCAAGTGATATCGATATTTCGGTCCACATAGGTGAATATCAAGAGGGAGAGTTGATGACTCGATCGAATTCTGATTCCGCCCTAGTGCGAGATTCCGCTCCGCTCTAGTAGAACCCATCTAGGTAGACTAAAAAGTATTTAAGTCAAGTTCAAGTCATCTTTTAATCACGGCGGAGGCCTCTGTAAAAAGAGTTGAAATGTATATGTGCGTGACTGTAAGAAGGGTTGACTCGGGAAAGAGGCAGTACCAAAGTACTGGCCTAATGACCTTATGCATCGATTTCGAAGTTTTAATCTTCTATTTGGTTTTCGGAAATCACAATGCCCCATAAATCACGATAACGACTTACAAAACCCAAGTTAAAACCATAGAAACTGCTCGAAACCAATCTATACCCTAATTTTCTTCTACGAAATAAGATCAAATCACAAACTTCACTTACTGGACGGGGACATAACACTGTCTTCATTCGTGGAGGGTCGTAGGGTATCACGTCAATGCACATTCAACCATTTGCAGGAGCGATCTTCTTAATGCATCAACGTCATGGAGCGTGGATAACGGCAATCAGAATCGAGTGCCCAGTAATAAGTTAGTCACTCCGGGTTGCGACCTTATTATATACTGTCATTACTACGCCACTGGGGATAGGGTTTCGTGTAATGGAGAAAATACTGATCCTCATCCTGGCATGGGTGTTTTCCAAGTCTTCACGAAATATGTTTAAAGAGTCCATTGTTCTGCCACCCATGCGACGCATGGAGTACTGTGGGCCACTCCAAAAATGTCCAATTCGACGGTGGAACTGTCCCCGGAGCATTAAAAGTTCTCCGATCAATTGAAATTACTCCGAAAATTGCCTTCAGATTTTTCAAACCCGGCCCGGCACGAACAATAGTCACCGCCCGAACCCCACAGTCAAACAAAATTGCCCATCCATGATTACATATGTGTTTACAATCATGCAATGGCAGAAGTATATTTCTATAAACTAAAAAGCTTTGGATGAACCGTTGAACATAATAACATCGATTCAAAAGTGTCATCAATCCCCATTACGGGGAACTTTAATTTTACGGGGGTTTAGGATAATTTTATGAGGAATGTTAGTCAGCAGTGTGTAGGGGCTGGATAAACTGAAAACCTATCTTAGCCAATTAGAATACTACTAATAATAATTATGCATTTCATTTTTTTCAAATCTTTCGCTTGTATAAAAGACTTGGAAGTTGAGCAGTTGACAAAAATCGAAGGTAAACTTTTAGCGTATTTTGGGGGCGCAGGTTATCACGAATATTGGAATTTTTTGGAGGATCGTACGTGAGGTGACGTTTTACCGAGTATTCATTTACATTGCTGTAATGTATTGCGCTTCTGTTTGCATACAGTGAATATAAATATCATTTATTTTTCTATACAGTATAGCATCGGGATGGGCATTCTTTGAACACACAACATGAAACGGAACATAGGAGTACGTTTAAGCCTAAATCTTTGACATTTAATTTTTTAATGTGGCAGTTATGCAGGGATAATCTCTCAACCATTAACACTTAGTCATAAATCCAAACAGGAAAAGCTGAGGTCTTAATGCAAAAACCAGTACCCAGTCATAAACAAGTGACTATTGCACTGTTATTGCTTGGGCATATTTGAAGAAATCACGGAGCCCTGTTATTTGTTCAAATCGGCCACGACAATCGTGGCCGACCCATTTAATTAATATTGAATCAAGAACGTAGTTCTCTCAATTTTTTGGCAGTTTCAAGAGTTTTAAAATAAATAGAATATAATTTTGTGATTATATCCGTGAATACCTATAAATATCCGTATACCCATTGAAACATAATAATACGGATAAACATCCGTATACCTATGGAATACTTTATATTCCATTTTCAACTTTAACGATGTTTTAACGACTTCTTCGCTTATAAAGACAGAAACGCTGCGCCAGTACATAAGCATTACAGTTTATTATCATGAATATATTCTGAAATCTAACACTCATTTCAATAACGAATATAATTGATAAAAATTTTTGTTGTTGACATCAAATTTAGAGGGTGCCACTTGACTTCAACATTATGAAAATAACTTCAACATCAACTTATGTCACATCAAATAAAATTCCCTTAATCATTAGTTAATACAATATACATCAATAAGTTGAGTGGTTGCAGTTTTTAGAGAGCAACATCACATTTATTATCCTCCGAAAACAATTAATAGCATTGATAACAATCCATTTAAGTTTTTCCTTGATCACCCTGTTGATTCGAGCAAAGGCATTTGTTTTCAGAGTTAGTAGATAGCTGGCACCACACCCATTTCCATATCATGTTTGTCTCTAGCGAACATATTTCGTTCCCCATCATGTACGTGCTATGTATTCATGAATGGCGGATAACAGGCTAAGCACGACGGACATTGATTGATGTTCCACGAAATGACAACTTATGACGCCGTCAACAGTGAAAAAACAAAGTACACTGAACGAAGAGCAAAGATTTCAACGAGCCATTTCTATCAGAGAGGGGTTCCGAGTAGTCGTGAAATGAGAATTATTAATGGCTTTAAAAGTTCAAGACTGCCTTCCAGACCAAATAAAACTTTTTCCAGCTTATCTTGGCGTGAATAGAAACCCACATTTCGATCGAGATAAATCGTCAATCATTAATAATTAATGTGAACGATATAAATAATATTTTCCTCATAATGGCAGATTCGAGGATTTCACAACACGTACCAAAATAAAATATCATATAAATCATTACTTTAATACAAAATAAAAGATGCATGCCCACGGAATTGATTGAAGTAAGTATTATGGATATAGTGCCTTCATTTCGCAAAGAAAGACCAGAAATGAAGGACGACCCAAATTTCAAAGCAATGGACTTGACACAATTATTTGACTGACAAAAAATTTTCAATGCACGAGTCGACATGATACTACCTAACGATGTCATTAATACCACACCAACCACTTCAGAGAAATTTAGAACTATCACATGCCAGCAGATACATTTACAATACGCCAAAGTAAGAGCATAAAACGGAAATAAAAGAAGTCAATCCCTTACTTTCTTCCTGGCGGATGATGGAAAACACATTTACGAAGACGATAGCAGATGACCAATGAAGACTGACGGATGAAATTCTAACATCGGTTTAGCCTTTATCTGGTAGCGGCCAGCGCCACATAACACATCGTCAAACCCTCATGACTTGGAAAACACCACAGCAACAAGTGAGTGCCTGGGATGTCATTTTGAATATAATTTAGTAAGACTATGAGGGACGCTGACGTCTACTGAAAAAAGTGGCAAGAAAATTGCCAATGGCTTAATTTCACTATGTCACGATTTCCCAGAATCCCTCAGGATATTTCCATCCCATAGTGTTGCAAACTCAATAACTAATCAATCCCAACAGTACGTGACCTGCGCGTATGGGCTTGACGTGAAAGCCAATCACTGGTAGGAGAAGGGATCGATTCTTCCCATTGCCAAAAAACAGTGTCGTGAATTTAAATAAATAAGAAAATTACACTCCTTGGGATTCGGATAGGGTTGTCCAAAGGCACAACGCGGGATTACAACCAGCGACATTCAGCTCACTAGGCTTCCGCTCCGCCCATGGGATAGTATTATCACCTTATATTAGACACCACAGTACAAAACTCTAATTAGAAATTTAATTAATTAATCTAATTACACACCTTATAGCACACAACTCTAACCAATGGACTACGGCGCAAAAGTCTTTGACTCATAAGGAAGCAAGGGAATCTATTCGTGTCCTCGTATTTACAGGTGGGATTATTAATATTATTATCACTCGGTCGAGTCGACCGTTTAAAGTAGCCTTCGAACGGGCTGAACGGATAGACACAAACGAAACACCGCTATATTTCTCGTCCTCCCGTAAAAATACGCGGCATGAAAACCTATGTTACATCAATTATTTCTACGATTCCTCATCTATTCTGCCTCTATTCATCCCGTACAAATATTTTCCTTTATTTGTATTCCAACCCCTGCCTCGCCGGCCAAACGCTACCCTATTAGTCTTCAACCTTTCATCGCAAGTCAAACGTTTCTACATCCACCTTTCTAATTTCCTTTAGATTTCTCCCAACCATCCTCTATCCTACCCCACCAGGCCTAGTACTTCTGCGTTTGTTTTTTCTTTACGTCCAGCTCACCTTTCCATCCCTCTCCATACTCAAATCTCTAGATCCTCTGGATCTAAAAACCACTACAAAGGAAGGTGAACTGTTCCAGCTACTGTTTTTTTTTGCCTTCCCATTTTAGCGTTAAACTTTGCCACCCACTTCCTCCAAAACCTCATAAACTTTGTTTTGTTTACTTAGGTTCTCATCCGCGGACGCGATGACGAAGTAAAATTTAATAAGTTGGCCGCGAGCTAAACAAATGATTAATCATCGCATGAATAATGTAAGAGCGGTCAGCGTACTGAAGCGAAGCCAGGGTGCAAACACACCCCCGCCCCCACAACCGGAAGGAACCAAAAACTTTGTATCGCATCATTTCGCAATCATTTCGCCCAGAATAAGCATAGGGGGAGGATGGAGAGGATGAATGGTAGCAAGCGTGCTCATGCGCTCGTCGCTCCCACAGCGCCATCTTTGCGAGGGGAAATAATACACGGCGCCACCGGAGAAGCTTAAGAGGATTAAACGTGGGCATTAAATTTAAGGGGATTCCCGGGGGTGTCATTTTTCTTGGGGGAAAGAACTCGTGACAAGCGAGCGGGTGGGGATGGGTGGAGGAGGTACTTAGAAGACCCGGAAACACGAGTGGGCATCTGATTCGAAATTATCCAAGTAGTTATATCGATGCATAGGGATTATTCCAATTTGATAGCTGTGTATATGTCGACACTATTGGTTTAAATTTGGGTCCCAAGCATAACTTCATTCTAAACGCCACTGAATCGATGATATCGATTCAACCCACAATATCTCGTACTAGCATGTCCATATTCGTTCGATAAAATCCAAAATTGCATTTATGGTTAAACACATTGTGCTACCTCCAGTGTTCACCAACTATCATCGAAAATCTTCAGCCCGTTTGTTCCACGAACAACTTTGCAATCACTGCATCTTCACTTCGTATGCTCCACTTTCGAGGTTTAATTACAATTAACCTATATGCTGTCGCATTTGAAGCGTTTAACGTCTTTGCATAACTCTGACTATGCACATATTTACAAACACTATTTAATCAAATAACTATTTATTAAAACTATTCCAAATTTTTTAGAAAAAGTTATACGGTACCGAAATCCGCAACGCTTACCTAAATTAAGGCAATCCTCCGTTCTGTTTTAGCGTTAACAGCCAAGTAACTAAAAAATGCTTTACCGAGAAGGGTAATAAAATAGATAAAGAGGCATGCTTCAAAAATTAAAATCTATTCATTTCCTTCTCTCTCATAACTTAAAGTTCAAAGAGAAAAAAGATTTGACGATTGTGACGCAAAAGTCAATTTATATATTAAACTACGTAATAAGATCGACACAATCAACGAACTTCTCACCCCATTTTTTTACACCTTACCCTCCGTTCTGTACCTCATTTTTTATCCTTCCCCTCTTTAAAAAAATACTTTCAACCCCCTCACATGTCCCCTAATCCTATATAATGATGGAAACAATTTTTTTACCACAGAAACTGAAAATGACATTTTATATTGAGTCCAGGCTGTTAAAGGTAACTATGTATTAGTGAAAATTGATATATTTCCACTAGTATACAGTTTCTGATATTTCCGACTGATATTTGCCCAATTTCAAATATATTAATTTCCTAGATGACTAATTAAATGTCTGAATACTAGAGTACAATCATTTTATAGCTATGATCCACTGCGCAGTTACATCGAGTAGTAAGGCATATTAATTTTTTTCTAAACCGTAAATAAATTTGATTTATGATACTTTTCGCAAAATACATCGAAAGTATTCATCATTATTTCGAGCCCGGGGATCAGATTTAGTTCTACTGAAACGGCATAACCCGGGGGAAAAAACGATCACGAAAAATCCACAAAAATAAGGACACCAAAATAAGTCCACATCATTCTGTAGATTGAACAATGGCAGTCCTTAACGGCCAACACTCTGCACGCGTATTTTGACGAGATACAAACATTGAAATGTTATAAAGGGGGAAAATATTTATTTATACATCTTAACCCAACAAGACTCGGCGCCAAGGGAAAAAGAACGGCCGGAGTGGAATGGTCGGTGTAGAGCTAAATTTCATTTTCATTGAAGACCCTTCACACGCTTCCAAAAACATTCGCAATGGGAGTTGGGGAAGGGGATGGGGAAGGCAAACAACTCGAGGATCGCACGAACATAATGGTCCCGCTAAACGGAGCAACTGCCTTCGTCACAGCGAAAGAGAACCCGAGCCACGCCAGCGGGCCCTTGACCTTCAAGATTGACATGCCCCGCGGCCATATTTCTTCATCGGCCCTTCAATCACAATTTCGCCTCACCTTGGCTGAAGTGCGTCAACAAAGGTTAACCGTCGGACACAGCTGAGTGAAACTGAAAGCAGTGCGTGCAAAAATATCCGCTTATATTTACGAAGTTACCACTCGGGAGGGGCACTAGGAGGACGCGCCCATATCTTAAACGGAATCGCTCACTGATTGAAACGTGTCGTAGAAATGGCGAGGTCACGTAAATGTCATGAATAATAATAATAATATAATAATGAATTATCAAAATAATAATTACTACGACTTACGAGGGAATAAGCTAGTACTTTGTTCGTTCTTTTTGGCTAATCCTAGAAGACGAGGTTGCAAATGAAGCATCCCGCATAACAAAACACGGGAAATTCAACTATTTTACTCCAACTCTCTTTTAGGGCGACCGGCCCAGATCCTTGATTCCATTAAGATATCTTCGCTAAACAATAACTATAAGCAACAGATAATAATATTCGTTAGCCATATGCTGTTGGTGAGTAACGATTATTCATTCGTGACCCACTGGAACGACCTCGAGTTGATAATTACCGTGGTTACCGTAACAATCACACTCAAGCTCAACTGCATAAATTATTGTTGCCTTTTACTTTGGGAAAAAAAGCACCAGCGCAATGATTCTATGCGCAGGGTCGAAGCAATTTACCCAGCCATCATACTAAATTGACGATTTACCTCCCGAATCAGTCAATGAGAAATGTTGATTCTCAGCTCATATCTTATGAGTACAACGGACGTTTCAATGCATAGGCGCTCTCATCAGATGATGGGATAATGCCTTTGGCCGCGCGTTGAGGCAGCATGGTTGAAGGTAGCGGCACCTTTGACCCACCTGTAGAAGTTGTCCGTAGAGCACAAAAGTCAGGATATTCTCAGCTCGGTTTTGTTTACATGTACTCTTACCTAGAAAGAGATAGAGAAAAAAGTGAATCAAAATACCAGAAAGCAACATCATAGTTATTGATTTTCACAATACAAAACTATATGTTTAACTTCTCAGTTACCAATCAAACATACAAGTATATGAAAAACATGTTTTAGTGAGAACAACAAAACAGTTTTGACACACAGATTATGTTCTGCCAAGAGATATGCCACTCCCCCCATACCCTGTATCAAAGTGTTACCATTACCACTCAATATGTCCTGCATCCAACTTGTTTTTCAACTCAAATTTCTCATAAATTCTCTCATCCAATGGTTGACCAAACACTTCTTCCTTTGTTTTCAATTCCACAAAAAGTATTTCCTCCATTCTTCTGGATATTCACAATTTGATTTCTCAAGGTTTTTCCATCTCCATATGCTTATACCCTCTAGTAGATGACCAAGTTACAGAACCATATAATAAATTATAGTTCTCTATCATGGTTTAATTTTTATTGATAATTTTTTTAATTCTTTAAATTTTAACAGGAAGTAACAGCATTAGTAGAGCTTTCGACTACCCCACTCAGAGTTTCTAAGAATATTTTTGTGGTCATTATACCATGAACAGTTCGTAAAACGTTTACTATCTAATAAAATATTTACTATTTAATATCTAATAAAAGATTAGAATATACATAAGAGACTAAATTTACATGTTCACCCTCGATCAGCACATTAGAATGAACAACAGCGCTCCCAAAAAGTGGTAAGCGTGAGTATATATACACATTTACATGAGTATATATAAACGGGTGTGTGTATGTATGTGTGTGTGTGTGTATATATATATATATATATATATATACACAAACACAAGTTTATATATACTCACGTACATATATATATATATATATATATATATATATATATATATATATATATATACTCACGCACATCACTTTTTGGGAAAATATATGTGTGGGTATATATATACATATATATATATATATATATATATATATATATATATATACATATATATATATATATATATATATATATATGTATACACACACACACATATATATATAGTCACGTATATGTATATATACACAACACGTTTTGGGAAAGCTATTGCTTGAAAGAATTCACAGCCATAATTTTGCTACCGAATACCATCATCCATTAATACGACACCATCGTCTACAACACGGACCCATTTTGAACTTGATCGCTGGAAACTGAGAGCTGTCCACTACACTATTAACCATGAAGGAATCACGCGAAAATAACCCAGAAACTGTTCCCTTTTCCGATTCCCCGACCTAATTATCTCGACAATCCAGTCGCACTACTTGGAGAGGGAAAGGGGGCGGGACGAGTTTATCGCAACATCTTGAGCGAGTTGAGAGGTGTAGACGTGGATGAATCGCATTCCTCACTCGCATGCTAAAATAAAAAATAAAAATAAATGAGGGGAGACCCGGCCAGAAGAGGCCGAGGAGGCAATTCCCTCCAAAACGCCCCGAAGAAGCGCCGCGCTGAATATTCAAGCCCAACCCACCCCCGGCCAGCGGAGGAGAACGGGGGGGATATAAATAAATTTCGAATGCGGAGAAATAAATGCGGAGCGGGCAGGGTTAATAAAAAGGCATTCGATAAAAATGAAAGGCAAAATGGTGGGTGGAGGATGGAGGGAGGAGAGAGAGGGGGAAGGGGTCGAATCGCCCCACGCCCCAACCTCCTCAGGGGGAAAGGAAAGAGAGAGTGAAAGGCGTTACGGAAAGGAGTGTGTGTAAGGGTTATGTACGGGGGAGGACGAAAGGGGGCGGGGAGAAAGGAAGTGAGATGACATCGGGTAGTGAAGGGGGGGAGGGGGAGTGTAGGGAGGGAGACGAAGGAAGACGACGTAATATCGACCCACGGTTGTCGCGTATACGCTAAATAGGAGGTTCCATCGGAAATCAATGCGTGGGGACCAGAATCGATGCTCTCTTCACGCTACTTGGTTTCAACGCGACGACGACGCACTGGTGGGAGAGGGGCGAGCGGGGTGGCAGTGAGGACGTTGTAGGGGCATGGGGGGAGTGACGGGCTTAGGAGGAAGTGAAGAGAAGAGAGGTGTTAGCGAGAGAAAGAAAGGAAAGAGAAAAGGAGGGAGCAAGGAGAAGAAGCTCACTAGGCCAAAAGATGGCATCTTCAGCTGCGACACGAATACGAATATATCTGAACCTGCGGAACGGCTGTCCGTTTATTTCTTGGCCAAATGGAGTTGTTGCTGCATTTGCGACACTCGTTTTGTCCATATTTTTTCCATTGAGTATAGCAAAATATTTGGCACAACAAAGCTATTGCAATCGTACATAACTATGCCAATATCCTAAACAACGATCACAAAAGATTAACAGAATGGAAGGCAATTAAATGGTGGGCCACCTGAGCACAGGACATGATTTGGTACGCATCACGATTTTTTTTCTAGAACAAGACAAATAAGTAATATAAATCCATTATTATTCAAAACCTTCGAATACTGAACATCAGAATTTAACATAATTTTGGGCTCAAAATCTACACGATTTCAGTTACTCTTTTCAATATATTTATGAATATTTAATCATTGAGTTGAATGCTGCAATGGATGTGCGTAAAAGCATGAAGAGTGAGTTTTTTTAAGACCCTCATACTTTCCCGGTGAATTTGCCACTGTGTGGGGGAAGAAAGGAAGCGACTGAGGAATTTGCAAAGAGTTTGGGAAGCGAATAAAGGAGAGATTATGGGATAATGAGATGCTGAAGGTCTTAAAAGAGGGGTTAATGTCATAGTAGCGAGTTAGATAGGCGAGGTGTAAGAGGAAAAAATATGTCATGACAAAAGGGAAAAAAATCCGTTACTTAGTTGGAGGTAGTATGTGTTAAAGATTTGAAGAAACACATTTTACAATTCTCAAGGTCCTTAGAACGCAAAGTCTCAGCGCTAAGAAGTGATAGAAGACCAAATCGCCCTAAAACAGTTGCAAGACCATTCGCGACCATTATTATTTCAGTATAGCATTAACATCAGCAGCAATATTTTTCCAAATGATGACCGTACAAAATAAAGGAATTTACGGTGGTTTTAGCATGATTACTTCGACAAATACGAGATTATGTAATGTTCCATTTCATGCGAATACACTCGCATATCACATTATACGCGTGCATTTATTATAAAAAAAGATTATATGATTCACATTTATTTTTGCTGCATCCAAAACGAAACTTTTTATGCAATACATAAATACTTTTCCAATGTTGCTAATTTCGTTCAGACACATTTTTGGGCAAAATAGTAAGTCTAATTAATGAAAAATATTTTGATTAAGTTTTGGACAATAAGAATATAAGTGGATACTTTAAAAATAGAATAGCTTTATGGCTATAAAGTATAGAAACAGTTAGCACCCAACCGTTCCTCAAATGCAGAAATATTGACGTTTGAGGTACTTAAGGATGCTAAATGATAGCGAAAACAATTTAGACCGAAAATAAATTTCGCAAGTATCTCGAAAAAATTCGCCGAGAATTAAATGTAAATTAAATTTCCCGCTAAACCTGACAGCAAAATAAGTGAACTCAAGCGACGGTTACGGGAACTGAAACGATTGACCGTTCGAAAATTAGAGCAGAACAAAATTGAAATTTCAAGCAATAGCCCACAGCGATTACTTAAAAAGAACGGCTTCGATGAATTGTGGCTCCCGCGATGACTCCGAGAAAATTGAAGTAATTTTCTCTCCCCAATATTGAATCATAACTTCTCGGGTGAAACTAAAAACAAAGGGACCATCTACCGACGATACAAATTCAATCACTGCTGCTCAAACGAATGTTCACCGATGCTGGGCACGCTAAAGGATGAAGAAAAAAAGCTCGTCAAGAGTTCGTATTTTTTCCACTCGCAACGAACGTTGTCAAGACTGGCACTCTGCGGGATAACGAGCAAACAAACTCAAATAACTCCATCCCGCTTTGACGAAAGGTTGTAGACATTTCGCGGCCCAGAGTCTTTACACCTTCTTCCTAACCTTCCTTCCATCCCCTTCGGCTACCGATACGCCCTCTTCTCTCCTGGAGTAAGAAAGCAGTCAGGACAAAAAAATATAGTTTCCCGTTATTCGCGTTCCGGAGACTCGTCTCGATCCAATGGAGTTATGCCACAGTGGAGCGAAAAGACAACACAGAGAGAGATATAAGATGAAGCAGCATCGGAATCTGCATAATGCCCCGCAAGCCGCCGCAAGGGCGTGTGGCAGAGGTTGTTAGGCCACCAAACGTAAGAGAGAATAAAACCACCCGCAAAATCAACACATCCATGCAAACCTACACCCACAGTGGCGTATATATTCATACCAAATCCCTTTTCACTTACACGGATGAAATAATACATACATGTATAATATTAACTAACAAACACATTCGCCTAAAAATGTATCCGATGACGTGCAAAATAGCATTTGAAAAGTAAAAAGGCGAAATTCTACTACCACATGGAGATGCAAAATACAATGGTCTCAAGGACACAGGTAGGGAACACAACGCTGCAGGCAGCGGGAGGGTCCCCCCGACAGAGAGGGACGAACAACACAGAGCAAGATATAATGTACAGCTTTCGTTTACACGCTTGTCAGCACATATTTTTGAATCGAAAGTATCACAGATATGAAAATTACTTTTTTCTGATCCACAAAGGCTATGAGAATGATAGGAAACAATAATCATTGTCGATGGATTCCAGCGAAGTCGCCTTTGGAAATAATTTGATAGACCTAGCGTCAACATTGAGCTCAAGTCAAGAAGCGGAAGACGTAGGCTGAACCAAATATAAATAATTCATTACTGCACATGCACGATTAATTCTTGGTACGAATTTGGAGTTTCTTCGACAAATTTAGCATTTCATTTGGCGATTGACAACGTGACGCTCAGGGGATACGAATAATCCTATTCATTGACCGTGTGTGCGTCAGAATGAAATGTAGTCTATACTATATTCCTAAAATTTAGGCTCGCGTTTGTATTGATTTTATAGATTTACGACTCTAACTATATTCCTAAAAAATAATGTTATCATTATATTTTTGAGTGTATTTTTTTGAACATTTTTTCACAAAAACCAAAACATAGCTTTACTATTTTATAAACTATTTCAAAAACGCTATGGTATCCTTCATGTATTAAATAGATTATTAAAATGAAGAAACCAGCATCGTCTACAGGAGTCTATATTAAACATACTTTTTGCATGAAAAATTACAGGAAAATTAGAGCGGAGTGATTAATACTTCAAATGGATAAATCTATCCGCCATGGTTATTCGGCTTGAGGACAGGACCGCCTCACATATTTATTGCCACAGTGAACCGGCCGGAAAACAACCGGTGTATCATCTGTTGCACGCGTGCTATAAGCCAGCATACCCTCCAACCCAGGGCTTCTCTTCCGCCCACGCCCAGAAAACGACCGGCCGACAAGGGGGAGACCGAGCTTGCTGTAAGAGATGCGTCCACTCAAGTGCCACGTAGTATTTCTTCCAAAAGTAACCCTTAGCCAAAAAGATGTAATTTTTGACTGTTCAACGTTTAATCACGGTCGCATGACCCGCCACACTCTAACGCAAAAAAAAGATACCGCTACGATGTCGATAAATACAGATGGATGCTTTCCGTTTCGTGACAACGAATGAGAATAACCGAAATCTTTAACACTCTTGGACTGAATACCCTGTGTCACTGGATATAGCGGAAGCATGAAAAATTAAATAAATGGCTCAAACAACGATATTCATACAAATCATAAGATTTTAACGTTAACCCAAAGAGGACGAATAATTTTATAACGTCGTAATACTTGGGTTCATTCGACGAGTTGTAGGAAAATTTAGGGAGAATGCGAGGGAGAAATGACAATTGGTGGAGACCTCAGAAGGAATACTGGAAAATTTTACGATTAAAAAGCGAGCGTAACGCGGTTTATAGAGGACCTAGGATGGGAGTACCTCCAATTACAAAAGGAAACGGCGAGGCAAAAACTATAGGGAAGGTACAGGACACCCGATTTCACTCATGGCATCGATTAAATTACTGAGGATCTTCATTATATCGGCAGATTGGATAAGATAAGTGAGCACCAATTTATTTAGAAACTCTTTAGTTCCTCGCCCAATTCACGATCACAACAAAAGCTAAACCTAACAGCTAAAATACTAGGCCCGAATACCTCAGCTGCGAACCAAAATCATCGAGCACTTATTCCATACGTTCCTGAATGTTGGTGACCTAACATCCCCTGCCAAACTCCACCTGGGAGGCTTGTGGGGCACAGCATAGATGCAGAAAATACCACGACATTAAGTTCAAGCAAGTTTCCTGACGGACGAGTATTCGAACTCCCCAAGTTTAAAATAATACCCAACGTAAATGACAAAAGACCCTAATGACTGTTGACGTAACACCCCTTGCCCCATGTCCCAACGCGGCTCATAGGTGTTCAAATATAGGTTGAAATGCACGCAGATACATGTCGGATAGTTTTACTACATTCAAAAGTAAGAGAACCCTACAAAATTATTTAGAAAATAATCAAGTCTTCATATCACAATCAAATGGCTACTATGCGACACATTTCCACTGTCAAAGAATTTCTTAAAACTATTTTCTAATTTCAAGAAGCATAGCGATTTATTTTTCCACGGTTTGAGTTCATCATATGCTTAGATGTAAGCACCACACGCACTAGAGAGCGAGGGACATCATCCATTAGACGATTTATAAAGATATATTACCTATTTAATTATATTTATCCGTGTGACACCATAAAAAAGTCTAGAATTTCTTGGTTTCCGAATCATTTTTCTACGATTTTTCTACATTTTCCGTATCGTTTGACTGCAAATGAATAAACTATAAGCGTACACTTAAGTTCTGGATAACTTTCAATAAACTCCTCACAAACCGGAGCGGAGAATTTCGGAGTCACTTCAGGAATTTGGGTCTGAACGTCACACAGGCATTTTGTCTTACAAATTGCATAACACGAGCGAATATAAGGCAAACTTTATCTCAATTCCTAACCAGGTAGAGAGTAAAATCAAACTTACCACTAGACAATAGATTCCTCAGCTGCATATATATAAGTACCTCGCGATCCACCAAAAATGTTTGAGGCAGGGGTTCATAGCATAGCACCAGATGGAATGGGTAAGGGATAACGGAGAGGAAGGGTGTTTAAAGGGTTAGGTAAAGGGAAAGGGATCCACTAAAAATCCCTGATTTGTGATTGTGATTACTTATGGTGCCCTCGAATTTTCCAGCATTTCATAACCTGATCGAATTTTCCAGCGAAAAAAAAGACTACTGCTTAGTTTCTGACACAGAAAAATATTTGGGTTTTAAATTCTACATATGTTTTTCAGCACATACATGACAGATTTTAATACCTAAACTGGAGTTGTTTTACAATTTGCAAACGCGAAATTAAGAAAGTCCGAAGAATTGAAGTTGAGCACCGGTTTGACTTCATAATGCTAAAAATTTCAAATTACGTCCAAGGAAATATATCTACTGCCCGCATTTGAAGCACCATTAATAAGTAAAATTCCTGTGTTGACCGACGTACCGATTTCAAAATTGCAAAAAATATATACTTAATATCGGGGTCCAAGCATAAAAAACAGACTTATTTAGAAAAACCAAGATTTAGCATGATATGAAATAGCCCTTCATCTAGTAATTGAGCTCAACAGTTTGCCTGAGAAATGTAAACCGCAAGATGTGATTGCAGATACTCCATTGCGAAACACTTACGCCTGTTAATTTTAGTGATGTAATGGGTAACAACATACCTAGAGCTTGAGACGTGCGACACACGTTACTGTTGCTCTCATGTAGATAGCGAAACACAAAGGTCTTAGGCAAAACTTTGTGGAAAATCTTTTATGATAAGAGTAAATAAACTAACTCTGCAGTTTTCACAGGCATATTTTGCCTAGATGCAGCCTTGCTACGAAACCATGATCGTGTAGAATAAAAATGCATGCAGAAACTGCTAAGTTAGTTTACTTCTACGAAATCAAAATAATCTACAGGCTCCCTTCAAACCCCTTACAGATTAGAGGCCTGCACAAATAAAAGTGCAAAGCAGGAATAAAAGCTTTTTTAAACGAAATTTACTGTAACCTACAAAATTCCTCAAGGTTCCGCCACCGTTATACAATTTTACCGGGCTTCAACGCGAAACTTCAGATAACCCCGAAAACTTTCGAGGTCTCAAGGCCACTGACGTGGCAGAGAATAAAAAAAGGGTGCCATCACCAAGTCGGCCACACCGTAGACACTACGCAGTCACCATCCCGAAACGTGCTAAGTATTGACAACAACGGACAGGGCTCTCTCTCCCTCTTTGCCTCGCATTGTAACGCCGGTGACCTCTTCCCTAACCTCTGCACCCCTCCAAACCTCTCCACCAATTTCCTCCCTCCCGACCATCCAGAGAGCACGAGGAGAAAAAATAAAAAAGAGCTTTTCTCACCTCCGTGAGGACGCTGGCCACAGCAACAACATTTCCACTCATCCCCGAAAAGAAAGGTCCTTAAAAACGCGCAGGAGTAGCAGCGCCTCCCCTTCCATACAACAACGACGACACCGAGCTCAACAAGCAAGACCCTTCAAGCTTCCCTCTCTCTCATAAACCCTCTTCCCCAAACATCCTCACCTAACCTCGCAAAATTTTCTTCAGCTCTGTGCTCAAGGGTCCGCTTCCCCGACCATGTCGCAGACCTTGATGAAACGCGACAACCTATCATCTCTCACCACCCCTACCACCCTTCCGCGCGTAACATGGCAAAAATAAGTCGCGAATTCCCCTTATTATTAACAAGTTTCCAAATAATTAATAAATACTTAGGTCAGACATTTGAGGGATTGGCGTCGTTGTAGAGTGCTTTACAGAAGTAATACGAGAAGTATGGGACAAAGATTATCCATAAGAATACGATAATAATAAGATCCCCGTCAAGTAGGAAAACTATGGTAAACACTGATATAAAAGGACATAAGCCACAGCTCTAGGAAATACAAAAAAGTCAGAAAGAGGGAATGGAGGGAATACTGAGGTAGTGACATAAGGGAGAACGTTGGGTGAGCGGAAGTGGAGGGAAGGAATACCATGCGCACATGGCATGAAGGCTGGAAGAAGTTAAGAAAAAATGAAGGATGAAACTTGAGACAACAAGAGGAAGTTCTCGTTATATTCAATAGACAGAATATCTGGAATTAATTAATTGAACCAAAACTTGTGAAGAAAATTTTACAAAAATGAGGAAGTTGATGCTCGGACTTTAAAGTAAAGACGTAAAGAAAAGACATCGGGGAAAACTTAGGTACATAGTGTGGTTTCGCAGCTCAGTGAAATTTGAACTTTTAAAAACGATAAGGGTAGATTGTACGAGTGTGAGATTTCTGCGTGGAGTAAAATGAAAATAAAATGGAGGGAATCAATAAAAGAGAGAATGCGCTAGGGACGTTAGAGGCAGAGATGCAGTTTGGATAACGTCGAAAAAGGAATGCAAGGTGGACGCAAGGAATTCTGATTGGCGTAGATAGGAGTGATGTTGGGTAATCGAGTCGCGGAGAGAGAAAGATTGGACAAGTTAGATGGAGTGGAGGGAGATAGAACGTTTCGTGTTAGACGGGGTCTAGATGTGTAACAGTGATTAGTCAAAAGTCCGCTTAAGAAAAAACTTTGACCGGCAGATCGTTATAAAAACCCATTATAAAAATAAATACGTCAATGAAAAATAAGAGAGGGCGACGAATGTATGAATTACAAAGAAAAAACCAAAGCTTCTCTACTTTTGTTATGCAACAGAATGGATTATACTTGAATCACTTAACAAATATGATAGGAGTAAATTGTAACAGAAGAGGCTATAGACCAAAACAATCATGGGTGAATGCGGTTAAAGACATTCTGAAAAGACGAGGAATAGAAGGGGTATTGGGAACAAGAGAGCATGCATAAAAAATGCAGGAATGTGACAGTACAGAAAGAAGCATACAAGAATTGGACAATATTGTGGAAACCAATAAAAGGACATAGGTTTCCTAAAATAACTTGCACCGAAACTTTTAGGGCTCAGTCTAATGCAAACGAAAATAACATGGAGGATATAATGCACGCATTCGTAAATAACTAACTGCAGTAATCGACCCACAGTTCTGTTCAATGTGTGAAGTGATAATAACCCCTTAGTTCAGCAATACCCTTGTATTCATATCAGGAGGAGGATTCCTTCCACAAATTTGCACAAATTCGGTTTCAGGAAAATCACATAGCTTACGTTTATTTAGCTAAGCGTGTCCAGAAGCATCACCCGTATTTGAACCCATAATCGCCCGGTTAGCAGCTTCTATTTCCACCAACACGGATGCTACAGAACGGCAAATATTAATAGAATGGCGTGTTTCATTAGATTCTCTAATTTCAATTCCTCCACACAAATATCTTTCCTGCTGTAAATGGAGATTGTCCAAAAACCTACCGTCACCTGATAGGTCACCTACACTTAAAAACATAAACACGTCATCAGAGAAGACGTAGGAGGGTTCCTACATCTGACACCATAATAAACTTTTGGTATTTCCGAGTTCGTCAGATGAAAACGAAATCTATCCATTAGGATACCGGAAACTTAACGTTTATCGGACTCACTTTACAAAAAAGGGATGAAGCAAACTCAATTGCGAGTCCGTTTTTGTTGCGAGGCCATAAAATGATGGCAATCCGTCGAAACGAAGTTTCTGCTTCGGCAAGAGGCTGAAGCAAACAACAATGATAACTCGTCATATATTCGGCTTCGGCGGAAACCAGTTTTTACTGCCATAAAACAACAATTTTCGAATAAGAGTCATGCCCTCCCGAACGTCTAACGCATCAGGAATACCGAAATAGAGTTAGTAGACTCGATTTAATACTTGTGCGTTACCCTCACTCACGACCTCTCATGGGTGTAACGTAAACGGGGAATATGTGGACAAGCTTTCTAAAATTAGTATTTATTAGAAAAGTTAATGGGAAACGTGACGAGAAGATCGAAGAACAATGCTATCTTTCACTCGCTAGGCCTCATTTAGAACATTCTGCCAGTATATGGAATACTCTTTGAAGTTAGATTGATTGCCGAATTAAATCGCGAGCAGCGTAGAGGAACTAGATTTATAAAACTTTGTTATAACCCCCTGCCACACACCCTAGAGCTTGCACGGTACCATTTACGATAGAATGAATGAACAGATAATTTTGTCGCAATAACGGGAGAAATAATCACTTCCACGAAGTTTTTTTTTCACTCTCAGCACTCTTAACGCCAAAACTGGCTGGCTCGAATTACGAAGGCAGTAAAGGGCACTAAGACTTCAGCTCCCGTCGCTGTTTCGTACCAGCCTCCAACTCCTTTTCTTTTTTTAATAGTCTCGACAGAAACAGCCGATGTGGAGGCTAATAGATCTGAGCAATGAAACCGCTTTTAGGCGAAATGACTTTTAAAACAATAATGTATCATCATTCCATGATAGGAAGCTATGTTAAAACGGTGTCGGGCACTTATTGGCCATAGGTATTTTACGCATCTCACAAAGAAATCTTTAAAGGCGGAATATTACAATATCATTGACGATCTAATGGATTAAAATCTGAGAGTAATATTCCATTAAGTAACCATATCGCGATGACAAATTTGACCTGAAGTAGCCAACCTACTGACGATAGGTTTTTATAAATGCCTCTAACGACTAAGATGTACTACGTATCGCGTCGAATAACTACTGTTTTCCCTAAATTACGTCCTTCCCCCTTCTCCACACTTTCTACCGGTTTTTATTCCATCCAAGGAGCCTATTTATTTCTTTCGTCTTCCCCACTGGTCCCATAATCTCCCCTCCATTATAGCTTTCAATATTTTCCCCCTCTCTATAACTGATATGCAAAGCCAGGCGCATCAGAGAATAACTGTCCAATTTCAGCATAAAATAGTGCTTCCCGGAGTCATACATCAAAAAATGTAAGCAAAACTCTTACAAAATTAAAATGTCTCCCCAGCGGTTCGAATTTTAGCACGCAAAGCGGATTTATTCACGTAAATATATGTATACTAGAAGAAACCTATAACACTCGACACACTTCATATATGTAAATGACCAAATTTCCATTAGTTAAATTTAGTGCTAATTAAATCATGAACAATATAAGCATACGAGGAAATGAAATTAACTGTTTTTTTCATCGACGAAACTTGGCTAAAAAACTCATGTTCATAAAGGTATACGTTAAACTTGAAAACGTATGAATAGATTACAGGAACATCAGAGATTCTTACACAAATCATCTGTTCAACAGAAACTAAAAAGAAAACATCACAATCCCTTTAACTGCAACATAAAATCACATGCCTTACTTAACATATATGACATTTTATTCATCAAAATTCTCTTTCGAAAATCCTCCTTGATAGTTCGACAGTGGTCATTGGCAACAAAAACAGGTTGAACCGATAAATTTGCGTAGTTAACGTCGAATAGCCAAAGAAAGAGACGACGGCATCAAGAAAAACATCATAAACACGTATTGGGATAGTTTATTTTTCGATTAATGCGGTTTAAACCGAATTATGGGTTATATATGCCACCTAATCCATGGGAAGCAAACTGGAATCTCGTCAATAAGCCCTGCATAATGATACATGTTTGAGAGCGTCAGTGTTTATGATGTGAAATATCCCAATGGTCGGAGCACTAAACACAAATGCCCATTGATTTTTCTATGGCACAGCAAATGCCAAGATAATGAGCACCATAATCTAAATCATCAGCACACAAAATGCTATTTAAGGCTCCAGGCATCAAGGTATCTCCAGAATAATTATATCATTGGTCTTATATCAAACCGAATAATCCCGGTGATATCAAGAACGTGTTACTAGGGCTTACTCTTAATCCAGGAAACATAAGGCAGATATTATCAGGATTAATCGGGAGATATACCGCGAGAATCATCCAAACGCTCTGATAAAACTGAAGATAAAGGGCAGGTGCTCTGAGGAGTGGTCAGTGATCAGAGCATACGACGGGTTACATGTAAATTATAATGCGATAAATTTTTAAAGTCACAATCCATTATTCCAAAACGCATACAAATATGCAAAAAATCAGTGCACGACGGAATTAATATCTTTCATTAAAGTAGAGGGGTGATATTTGAATAAGAAATACATATTCCTCCACCCACGAGCGAAATTGAAAATACTGCGCGATTACTCGCGAACCTTGTCTGAAAAAATTTCAGCTGACGCACGCCCGCGCTCAAATAATTATTTTTGCGGCTTCCGATGGTTTTTTCCCCATTTTTTTATTCTCCTTTCTCCCCAAGCCCGCTCTCCGAGAACCGCACATATATCCCCATTGCTTGACCACAATGAGAACAGCATCTGCATTATCATACCGCAGAAAGTAATCCGATTGAAGTGTATATGCTACCAAGGGACTTCAGAAACGAAAATAGGAAGATTTAAAATTACAACGAGGGGAACAAAAAATATTTACCTCTACGATCTCCACGCCAGCGAATACTTTTTTGTAACTACAGAGTAAACTTTCGATGCATACTCTGCACCAAACAAGGAATGCCTACGGAAATCCTGAATTGGTTTATTATCTCATGTTTACGAGCCTGATGAGCATGGGCAACCTTAACTCATTATAACGACGCAGCTTCATCGCTATATCAGAAGAACTACAATACGATAATATGATACATTGATTCAATATTACCGAAGTAACTCTTTCTCCAATCAAACACTGCATCGAATTTCGTAGCTTTACGAAATACGTCGAATTTTTTTTCAACTTTTTGCAGCAATTTATAGTTGCTGAGATGATTAGATTATTCATGCGTAACAATACGAAATCATGCATCACTGGGTTGCTAAAACACACATATGTAATTCATTATTATAACTTATCATTCAGAAGTACATGCATACGGATTATGTGTATTATTTGAAGACATCGGGACCATACTTGGAGACGAGATGTAATTACATCCTGTCTCTAAGGCTATTTGCTTCGCGGAAAATCACCGAGGAAAAAACATATCGCTACTCAATTAGTGAGCTTAGAATGGAAGCGCTTGGAGACTCGGAAATCCCAACTCTATAGCGAAGTAAATGTGTAGGTATCAATCGCGTGATTACATAGAGGAGATCAAAGAAATACTCGAAGTGATATGAGTCACACTTGAGGTTTGACACCCGAGACATCATTTAGACCATTTTAAAGATGGTCGAGTATCAGATGTAATGCGGGCCGAGATGAGAAAATAAAACCACGAAAGCGAGCCGTCTCCCAAGGAAAACTACCACACTCAATCAACGGCTCCCTCAGCTGACAGCGAACTCATCCTACACCGTTCTCCACTCGTCAGCGAAGACGCCTCGGGAAGAAATTGAGGATGTGGTGTGCTCAAGTTATGGCTTTAAGATTTTCTCCAAGTTTCGCAAGTGATCCGGTCTAATGCTTCAATGTTTACATATTAACACCTAATTTAGGGCGACCTGCTTTATCCATATAACCAGTCTTATCCCTTGACACAACGATCTGTCTTATTCAGGGCCTTAACTCTAATAATACACATTTCTAATATTTTGATGCAAATAAATTATTCGAAGATGTTCACAAAACACGACCGCATTAAAATTATATGGGAACAACAAATTAACGAAATCTTGACACATTTTTTGATGATACCAAAGAGAACTTCCAAAATGAATTCATAACTTCAATCACAGCATTATTTATCGAATTTCTACACTCTTATGGTATAAAACTTTTATCCCTATAAATAAAATAGATAATAGGATTCTCTTCGGCTTGCATTGAAATTTTTGTTTCCCAATATAAGAATATTTAGCATGTTGTTTAGTAAAAGCAGTCGGATTCCTAAGGTTCAAATTTCAGATTAAAATCCAATTTTAGAATATTCGAATATTTCAGTTTCAATCTCAGTAGCAAGTCAATAAGAGTAGTATCACATCACAATCATAACAGTGTAGTAGCTAGAATCATATATATTATTTTTCTAAGCAACATTTTTATTTGAATGAACCCACACTACACTGTAAGTACCGTTACAGAAGCGTCACAGCCGCGTTTTTTTACGTTTCTTCTAATTATCAAGACAGCTTTCCAAATCTCAAATATTCATTGCATTCACTATAATTTCCCCACCTCTCGCGGTTTCCTAGGGCGGTTGTTCGATTTCCCTGACTTTTATGAGCTTTCCACATTTTTTGCGGTCGTAAAAAACCCTGGGACACCAGCTGAAGGGGAAGGACAGAGAGGGAGGGATGGGAAAAGAGAGATGAAGTCACTACAAACTGCGAATTCCTACGAACAAATCCCCCCGACGCTCCTCTTTCCCTAGAAATTGAACCCTGGGAGTCCGGGTCCAGGGCAAAATCCAAAGCACCAATCCGTTATCCAGGAGGAAGAGGGAGGGGATGAGAGAAAGTTGGAGGGAGGGAGAGGACGGGGAGGAACTGGAGAGAAGGCATAACAGAAAGAGGCTGGGAGACGTAAGGAGAGGAGGAGGAACGCCCCCGGCTTTCCCTTTGCATCTGCACGGCACCTTTAAAACGGCATCCGATCGATAAAACAGTTACCCCTCCTCCACCTACTCCCACGCCGACCTCCACCCTCCTCAGTTCCCGCCCATCTCCACTTTCCGTCCCAACCTCCACATGCTTCTCTCCCTCACCCTCGCCGCAAAAACCAGGGAGAAAAAACAAGAGAGGATAGAGGGATTTTTCTGCTTTATATGTGTATTAATAATTATATGTATATATATATATATATACACACACATACATATATATTTACATACATACATTATACACTGAATTATATGAACGAGGGGGCCGGGCTCAATTCCCGGGAGCGCTTCTCGTGATACCCTTACTCTCACCCGAGCTGTGTGATTTTTCACGTAGCAGAACTTCCGGAGAAACCATAGGCGGAACATGGAAAGGAACTGACCCCCCTGCCATGATGTGCAAATTTCACACGCCGTTGACCTTAGCGTTGGGTGAACCCTACCTTCACCAATCAAACCGACCGCCGGGTTGATGAATGTGTTCATGGTTTACATACGAGATCGTAGATACCTACATACACTTACACGAAAAATCACAATTATCAACTCTCTGGTCAATAGCCCAACGCTCCACCCGCTGGACTACAAAGTGCCCCATACATATACATAAATACAGTTTAAGGGCATTTCCCCGGTAAGTCGAAAGATCCGTGGTTCAACTCCCTGTCAAGGAAATTGTGTTCGTCTTTTACAAGTGTTCCTATCCCTTTTCCTTTCTATATTTCCATGCGATTGAGTATGCGTTCACCATTTGGCGGGTTTTCGTGTCTGAAAGTGTACTTTGCCAATGTGGCTGGTTTCCTTCTTTTGGCTATGCGTGACGCGAAAACGTACCGTTTCTATCCTTTATGACATTCTACCTGTACATTTCCCCGATAGCGCTAGTTATTAAGAGCATCCACCTCGTAAGTCGAAATATCCGTGGTTCAAGTCACGACCAAGGAAACTTTTTTACGCTCGTCATCTCTGATTATTCCTGTGTTTGTCATAAGTTAAAACATTTAAAAACAAATACACAGAGAAAAGACACTAATATATTTAGCTTGGACGGCACCGCCGTCATCATCAGATCTGTGTTTAAACTTGTTATACGTACATTTGTGTATTTCCTGAAGAGCGTTATTTTTCGAATATATATCTATATACATACATACACACACAAATATTATCGTATGTAATAAACCATAACTGAATAATCATAAATAAAGGTAATGTACATGGTAGCCCGGAAGACTAGCGTTCGTGTATTGACAGGATGGCCTAAATTTGACTCCTGAGGCCGTCTTTCAACACCCTTCACTTGATAGCTATCATCTTCGTCCAAAGATCTACGCGAAATGCCGAAGATGAATACAAACACCGTCCATCCCCGAAGCGGGAATCGAACTCAAGACCTTTCGCTCGACGCCAGCGCAATGGTTGCTTAACTGTGTCGTCACTTTCTGAGTATGGATGGACTTTGCTTTTGCACGTGAAAACAAAATTGTCAAGGTATTTCCTACATCACCGTTACGAATGCGTTCACTTGAATGACCAGGAAAGAGAAGGAATTTCCACCTGCCAAATCGGAGCTACATACCTCTCAACGATCGTCGGGAGAGTAAGATTGATGCCGTCGTACAGGAATCCCATCGAGCCGAGGCGAATTAAATCGTGCGGAATATTGCGCCCACTGTGACAATGAAGGATAATTGAATTCTCAAATATCATTCTTCCACGCCAGAGCGATCCCGAGAGATACACGCATCAACGGCAGCGCTTCGTGGAAATGCGAAGCAGTCGCCAGTGATTCATATTCGCAAATTCTGCGATTAAAAAAATCACGAGCACACTCATCTCCATCCTCCCTTCCACACAGGAGTGAATTCGGATGCATTTGGCATACAGATGTCAAACGACAAATTAGTGCTACGCGGAGCATGGGGGAAGCTGGATTATGAGGGTTACGCCGAGGAGAATCTTCCATTCTCCCACTCAGCCGTTTGAGGGCTGATGGAGCACCAAGAAGAGAATCTTTTCAGATAACGATATTTATGAAATCGAGATGAAATGCGTATCAACGGTAATAAAACCAAAAATGTTACTCGTAGGCATGTTCATCAAACTCCCTAAAATTTATTCATGAGAAAGTGAGAGAGTCGTACAAATATTACAGACGTCCTTCTGGGAAATTAGGAGAAAATTCAGTTTAGAAAGAAAAATGCCACAATATTGGACACAATAATATCACTACGGCAAAAATTGATATGAAATTTGATCACGCTTCATTTTAACAACTTGTAATTATTAAGTCCGGATTGGACGGAATAATTGGCCATTTATTGGCAGTCCATTTAAATCTCGGTCTTATCGACTTCTTGCAACGTTGTTCCTACAGAGTGACCAAAAATCCTGAATTAAAAACAAGAAACTAATACAAAAATTAGAAATACGTTTTTCAATCAATGTTGTGGGAGTGCATGTCTGCGGTTTATGCACTGGACTCGGGTTCGAATACCGGAGGTGGCAGGATTTCACAGTGCATCCCGATACCTACTTGGGACGCTATGCGGAGAGAACTCCAAGAGTACGCCGCCCGTCGGCCGGGGTGTAAAACTGTGAGCCCTTTGGTGCCTTTCGTTAGGAGAAGGTTAATGCCGACACCAGATTTCTCTCAACCCGTTCTCTATTCAATGAACATCCAACCACAAAAAATTACACAGCTAACCCAAACGGAAAAATCGATTGCCTCTACTAATAACTATTACTACTACTTATAACTGTAAATAGATAATTCATCTTGTACGTCATATTCCCTGAAAGAGACACCTCCAGAATGAGTAGGCAACAGTCGATGAGGTATTTAAATTTATTCCATTCAAATGCAATTGTAATATTTTAACAGTAATCAGCCCTCATTATGAAATTAAATCAACTATGAAAATCAAGAAGTCGCCAGTAAACTTCATCTCTAGTTAGGGAATAAATGCGACTAATAATTTGCATTGCGAATCACTTGATCCGCATTTACACCGCCCCTTTCAATCAGTGCCCTTCATTAATACATAAATGCTACCGTTAACTCTTTACCCCTTCTTCTCCTGCATCCTCATTTTCATGTCCCTTAACCGTGCCCCCAACTTTCCTGAACTCCATAAGCGGCCACGCCGAGAACAAACTCGCCAAATCGTGTTGACCAAGAGCCGAAGGCGACATGCGGTGGTCACGAGCACAACTCCTGGCAACAATCCAGTATAAATGATGGATTGAAATTATAGACGTACAAGGGAAGGAAAATAAAAGTTTGAAATTTCTCTCGGTGTCAAACCTCCCACGCCAACATCGAAGAAATAACATTCATTACGCGTCTGTAAATGGGCGGACGATGGCTATCGGTTCGATCTACAACAAGTCATCAGTTTTATTGAGTCTTAACAAAGACAGGGTGAAAGCAATTGACACAAGAGCGGAAAAAGTAGAGCACTGAAGTCATCCTCCAAAATTCTGGGTGGGATGATTATGTCCGCTTGGAGAAGAAATACTGGAGAAAAATATGGAGAAAAAACTTGAAACCCTGGTTAGGATGACCGAAAACTTACTCGAGTAATTTCCGTTCACTGATTGGTTCATCCGAATGATTTCATCCAGCCGATTTGCATTTTCAACGGATATTACGTTATTGTGCCATATGAATCCGATATTTAATTCGTTTTTCATTTGCTCTCGTCTGCGTCCCAAGTCATCATCTTCATGCACGTTTACCCTCGCTGGGCACTCAATCAAGAGCAAACTGAAAATAACCCCTTCTTGGCACACAGGAAACCAAATATAGATTTACTGATCGCTTAATTAAAAAGCGGAAAGTTAAAATACAAGGGCCCATCTCGAGAGAAAAAATAATTTTATCTACAGTGTTTATAATCCGCATAAAAATTAGAAAAGAACAGAACTTGGGAGAAAAATGCGAGAATTCGGGTTTTTTTCTCCCGAATATTGTAGCGGGCGGGTTTCACTAAACACGATTTGCAACACACACACACCGTAATGAAAATCGGTTCCCTAAGAGTATTATCCATTTTTCATGGGCGAATTATGAAGCGACGTTTCAGAGGGCCCGAAAGGGTCGTTTGAGATGCAGATTCCTGGCAATACGCCACCCAAAATATTTGCATCAGCCATCCAAGTTTCGCAATAAGAACAACATAATTCGAAGAGGCACTGGAAGTATGAGGACGAGAGGACGAAAGAAGAGTCTTCACATTCCATGTGAGTTGCCACGTTAATGCATTGGAGACAGTTCCCCGTCGCTTCCCGCGGCGAAGCCTTCACGAAACTGTGCCACTTGGGCAGAATATCGGAAAATTTGTAAGCTTTCAGGGCCTCTCGAAAATCGGAGCAACTTCACTCAATCCATTTCCGGAGATGACTGCACTCGAAGAAAGAGAATGCCTCTCGATGCCGACTGTTTTATTACCACCCTGGTTTATATTCTGCAGAATATATCTCCGAGGACTCCGAGAAGTGAGTGACTCGGCCTACCATCAATGAGTTACCTATGTGTGTTACTACGCTAAATCTGCCCCACGGTACTAGGGACAAAATGAACATTCATTATTTTTTCTTGTAGAATGAGGTTTCGACCACTGAAGTTTCAAAGTTACCGAGACTTACCTTCCTTCCTATCAATATTAAAATTGTGATGGTCATTTGCAATTCGAATGCAGCTTGGGTGATACGATTTCTTCCTCAAAAGGGGAATTAACTCATTTCTTTCACAATTAGCGATTTTATGAATTTACTTTGAGATTGGTCACTACTTAATTTTCGTACATTTCCATCCTTGGGATGGAATGGCGCCAGGAATGTTGGTGAGGAATCCAGAAAATCAGGATTGCAGATGATCAAGTTTTAGCTAGCCAGTCAGACAAAGGATTAAAACCTTTGCTAGGTTCATTAAAAAATAAGCAAAATAGGTATGAGATGAAGATTAACGTAAATAAAACAAAGGTATTGAGGTTTTTAAGAAGCAGGAACGCTAAATGAAACGTTTAAAAAGGAGGGTTAAACAGAGCAAGTGGAAGAGAACCTATCGGGGAAGCTATTGAAGGAAGGTGTTCTGGACCAAAATGGTCAAAGTGGTACTTAACACGAATTGCGTTAGGCAAAGAAGCTTTCACAAGGATGAAGGAATTAATGGCCCGGACGTTGAGCAAGGATGCCAAAAAAAAAGGCTCGTCAAAAATTTGATATGGAGCATGGTTTTGAACGGCTTGGAAACTTGGCCTTTAAATATGACGACTGACTTGGACTTGGGACTTTTGACATTTGTAGATAAAGGATGGGAAAAGTTTAATGGACGGAAATTAAAACAAAGTAAATACTAGGCACGGTGGGGGAGAAGAGAGGATTGTTGGGGGAAATCAAAAAGAGGCAGGAAAGGTGGATACAGAGCATTTTTATATGAAAAGGGATGTTGAAGGCTTTCAAAGAGTGGAGAAGGTTGGGCAAACGAGAAAGGGATAGGAGTAGGATAGGCACATCGGATGGAATAAAGATGGAAAAGAAGTATACAGAATTGAAGAACAGTTAATTTGTGTTGCAGATTTTTTCATGTTAGGGGTGGCTAAAAAATATAAAGCTTTTCAGTCAGTGGCCATTCAAAAACTACCTTAAACAACAGACCACCCAATAAAAATAAAGCATTGCCACCGTAATATCTTAGAACTAATCTTCGTAAATTTACCAATTTTTGAGGGTTAATCATGTCACTATCCTACTTAGGGTATCTTAGGACACAACAGCTATGTCAGGAACAAATAGATTGAAGAATAGAAAGGAATGACTACCGAGTAATAGTAAGGGGCAGATAAGTTAACAAAGGTAAGACGCATGCAATGAATCTATCTCAAATATTTATCAAGAAATAACTGAACCACTACTTCACCATGAGGAAAGGTAAGCAACTTATATTAATTTGGCTAGCAAATACTGCCGATTATTCACAGATATTTTTCTTTATTATTGTGTTTTTTCTTTCCATAGATTAATTAACGAGTAAATATAGAGATACTAGGCCTTTTTATGAGTTGCAAACAGTTACCGGTGACCTTTTACGACTTTTTCATTGAGTATTCAATTCTGCATTTCGTTACCCGCTTCCCGATTCTTTCAAACGTTATCGCGACACTTAAGATGATTCATACATCACACTACTCAATTCGTTGCGCGTACTGCAACATTATCTTGCCCCAATTCTTTGACTCCAAAAGCCAAAATGTGAATCACATCATTTTAAAGAGTCTTAATTCATGTAAAAATCATAAGAATTTTTCAATCTCAGATTATAAAACCATGTATTTACAAAAAATAGAAATATATTAAATAAGACGGGAGATGAGAGGGACTTGCTTCGTGCAATTAAAAGAATTCGGAAAAAACTATTTTTAGCATTAATTTTTTTAAATTAAAGGTTTAAAACACGATATGCAAATAGAGACCCTTTATTAATATAAATAGTTACAATATAACTCATAATTAGTTATAATATCAATCATATATAACATATTACCCTGCCGTGGACTACAACCTTGACATGGTGGAATGGCTTGTGCTTTCCGATCACCCCTAGAGCTGTGCTGGCGGGAGCAATGATAATTGATCCTAGTAGGGTCACCCATGGGTCGAAAGTTAGTAGCAAGACGAAAGGTAGTCCATGAAGCGTCTGTTCCTCAGTGAGGCGGCTAAAAAGGTGTCTGACCCCAGTGGGGCGGCCATTGAGTGATAGTGTGACGTTAAAAACACTATTGAAAAAGGCAAAGAGAAACCACCTCAATTATTATTAGAATTTATGATGCACAGTGTAGAGAAAATCAGTCCTGGCAACTATGGGGCGCAGCCCAATCGGCCGTGTGCCTTGCCCAGCTGCGGGAGAGGCAAGGCTTCCAAGGACGTCATCTCAAACCTTGCAAAGCAAGAGGGGTCTGTTGTAGAGTAGGATGTTGGGTTGTGTTTTGTCAGGAGATACAAAATATTTATTTGGTGTTGTTTCCATCAAAAACCTACCTTCGATGATAGATTACCTATTTTTGTTAAGGTAATCTACCGGTTAAGGTAGGTTTTTGGATGGACACGACTACCAAACAAATATTTTATTACTCCTAACAAAACACAAAATCCATCATCCTACTCTATATCAGGTCCCTCTTCATCTCTGAGTACTTTCTTCCTCCCTTCATCCCGTCCAACATCCCTATCTTGTTCCTTCCCTTTCCTCTTTTGCCCAACATTCTACCCTCTATCACAGTCTTCAACATCCCACTGCCGGTCAACACCCCCTTCATCCACTTTTCCTGCCTCCATAGGATTGCTCCCAACAAACCCCTCTCTTCACCCACCATACCAAGTACTTCCTCATTTGTTTTCCTATCGGTCCATTTCACCTTCTCCATTCTTCTCCACACCCACATTTCAAAAGCCTCCAATCTACGTCTATCCTCCTGCTTCAATGACCACGTTTCCGCACCGTACATAGCTACGCTCCACATCAAAGTTTTTACGAGTCTTTTCTTGACATCCTTACTCAACATCCCTGTCATTAACTCCCTCCTCCTTGTGAAGGCCTCTTTGCCTAGCGCAATTCTTCTCCTTAGGTCCCTACTACTTTGGCCGTGTTGGTCCAAAACACTACCGAGATACATAAACTGTTCTACCTGCTCTGGTTTTTGCCCTCCTATTTTAATGTTAAGCTTGGCCTTTTTCTTTCTAGAAAATCGCATAACCTTTGTTTTATTAATGTTGATTCTCATCCCATACCTGTCGCACTGAGTTTCCAATTCACTAGGCAATGCCTGCAGCCCCTTGGCTGACTGACAAACTAAAGCTTGATCATCAGCGAACCTAACTGATTTTACGAATTCCCCGCCCAATTTCATTCCTACCTCCAGTTCTTCCCTTGCCTCTTTAATCATTTCCTCTGCATACAGGTTGAACAGCAACGGTGATAATGGGCAACCCTGCCTTACACCTCTTCCTAACACTGCCCATCCGGACTCCCTGTTCCCCATCCGCACCTGAGCAGTCTGAGACATGTACAGGTTGCGGATAAGCCTCCTTTCTCTCCAATCTATTCCTATTTTCTGCAATATACTCATTAGTTTTTCCCAATTCACTCTATCAAACGCTTTTTCGAAATCTACGAAACAGGCAAATACCTCCTGGTTGTGTTCTATATTCCTCTCGATTAATAATCTCATTACTGCAATGGCATCACGCGTACCTCTCCCCTTCCTAAACCCAAACTGATCATCCCCTAAGTAATCATTTGCCCTACTCTCTATCCCTTTGTTTATGATCCTGAGAACAACTTTAGCTGCGTGGGATATCAGCTTAGGCAGTAAAAACCTAAATTGAAGGATAGACTGCATCTAAATCTACTCAATACCCCGCAAGCTGCCGCAAGGGCGTGTGGCGAGGGGTGTCTGGACACCACCCGTAATTAAGAAAGAAAAAAACCTTTAGTCCTATAGTCCTCACATGACGTGGCCTTTACCTTTTTCGGAATAGGAACTAAAACTGATCTCACAAAGTCTT